>NC_056735.1:1608333023-1608435523 GCF_019279795.1 Protopterus annectens
ACACGTGCTTTTGTGGAGTCATGTTTCAATTGCACAAGTACCATGCATTGTAACAGAGGTGTGTACACTTCATATCCACTGTAGCTATATGGAATCAGCAGTACCTTACCTGTACAACCATCCTCCACCAACAGTAGAGTAACCCCCCTTGGTGAACACCACCAAGACACAAAGCACATAATAGGTTGCTATAGTGGCTGTACAGGGGCACATAGGTGCAGACTACAACTTGGAAGCAAGTGCACCTCTCTCTGGGCAAGCATGTAGGTTCACAGGTGACCTGCTGTAAGGCTGACTATGACTAGAAATCAGACATATGCAAACCACCAAGGCCATTTGCAACCATGTCTACACATATGTACGCAGTCTCAGAGCCAGTAACACAAGTCAACCTGTACTGGTGTTAAAGCACACCTCATACACACATGCCATGGATACAGGCAACCTGCTTCAGACAGGATAGGAGGGAACAGTGGCACCCTATCCACAACAGTAGTACAGGGGGATATGCACATCACCCACACTCCTGCCCACATCAGTGGTGAGCACGGACATAATGTTGACTGATGGCAACAACAGCAAGTCTCCAAGGGGTATGAGAACATCACAGTTTGCCTCCTACATTAACACAGACATGTGCTCACAGTCCCATCACACACTACAGTCAAACACACTCATGCCGCCATCCATACACCATACACATGGAAGATGGTCACTGTCATCCCTCTACACATAAATGAATGGAGTGTAGTGAATTATGCAATTAAGTGTCCAACATTGGGGAACTGGACAGGAGTGTAATGCAAGATGTACAAGCCATGATAGCTTACAGTGTTATGGTATAGTCTGGGTTATTTGCAAGTAATACCCACTGTTGATATGCACGTGGACAGCTGCATGAAGTCCTCTTACAAACCATTAAATGGATCCCATATCCAAAAGTTAGCACTCAGGAGTGGGAAAAGTAGCCTTACCTCGCCATTGCATATATGGTGGCAAACAGTGTGGACAGTCATGTATGTGTGTATGAAGTATGGGACAACATTAATGTTGAAAATAAACAGATGCCCATCCAAAACAGATGGCAACACATGTTGCAAACTGGTCATGGAGGCTGCCCAGGAAAATGCAGCAACACTGAGGGACTTGCAGGAATGTCTAAAAAGTACTGCCTGTGCGGTACCTGTGATGACAATCACCTGGAATCTGCATAAGTGTGGCCTATGGGTTAGGGTAATCAGAGAGAAGAGTTGTTCCACAGGTAACATCACCCAGATAGCATATGCATAACATCAATTCTCCCAAAGGCATGTGTTGCAATGTGTAATGGTGTCATGAAACCAAGGCTGAAACTTACAGACAGTATTCATAAAGATACATGTGGTGCACAAGCAACACTTTATTCCACCTCAGGGCCACCCCCCCCCCCATGTTTATCTTACTGGTGCCAGTATACACATTTAGGTTTGCTGTTCATTAGCAGGAACTAGGCCAGTAGACATGGTGTTCAGAATTTGGAACACTGCAAAATAACACTCATGTGTGGCCCATAGCTGTCAAGCATCTGCAATAAGCCTGAGGATGGGTATCATCCTGAAACACAACAGTGAATGGAATCATACATCCAAAGCTCGCTAAGAATGGCTGTATCTGAACACAATAAAGGTCATGAATTGTGTCAGACATAACCCTGACTCCACAGCAATAGTGAAACCACTGTGTGACCTCCAAGGGCTGTGCACATGAGCTGACCTTACAATCCGGCAGAGTTGGGGGACATTTGTAGGGTGGAGTGACCAAATAATGGCAAGTGAATATGGGCCATGCTAGTATACCCTTTCCAGGAATAGTGACTGCTGTAGTTCACTTATCAGGTGCTGCAACAAACCATTGTGTTAAGGGTGTGCACACTTATGCAACCCACATATTGTATGCATCTCATTCAGCATCTACATGACTAACACATTTGTTTGATACTGCAATGGATTGCACAGGTCATATGTCACATATCAGGTGTGTGTAATGTTAACAAATGCAGTACTGTGGCCCCATTGCATACCATGGAAGAGGCTGGAATGTCAACAAGGGTGTGTACACTCCACATATCCACATTAAGCTTTGACGGTTGTCAGTGTGATCAGATTTTATTGCTCATTCATGCACTGCTGATGATGAGATCTGCAAATCAGAGGTCAGGCATTAACTATTGACATCAGTCCTCATATCATCCCAGGTATGTGTCAGACAAACACATAGGGGCTGTGAGCAACAGAGCAAGCATAACTTCCACACATATACACATTCAGCAATGGTGTGTGCACTCTTGAGGTATGGTACACAGTACATGACAGTATGGTGTACAGGTGCACAGCAATACTGTGTGCATGGGTGCCGTGTGTTCTAGGGGAAAGGGCATCACCTAACACAACTCATGCAACAAAGAGATGTATAATGTTGGTAACAAGGACTGAGTATGACTGCAGTGCATGCTGTTGAGTGCCATATGTCATGCATGTTGACTATTGGATAATGAGAGGTCTGTATAAAATCTTTGTGCCACCACACCTGTAAGTGTGTGTGTGTGTGTGTGTGTGTGTGTGTGTGTGTGTGTGTGTGTGTGTGTGTGTGTGAGAGAGAGAGAGAGAGAGAGAGTGTGTAGAGGTAAACCATAATGTACAGGTCTTAAATTACATTTTTTGTTTGTCTCTCACAGGTGGTGAGATGGGCCAGGGTCTCTTCTACAGGCAAACTGATGTTAATGCCCATACAGACTCAGACAATGATGATAGGCATGGTGAGGCACAGGCAATCTTGTCAGGGGCTGAAGCTGTGCCATCGGTTGACATCCAACTTTTATTCACCCCATCCTGCACACAGTCTCAGTGCCCATATATACCCCATCATCAGTGGCCATAGATGAGGGACAGTTGGTGGGTGGTGACATTGGACAGGACAATGTGGAGACTATGGCAAGTGTGTCTGTACACAGCAGGCATAGCTGGATGACTGGTGAGGTACCACACAGGCAGATGTACAGGGGTGCTCATAGGAGGGCTGCTGGCCATCATACCCCTGGCAGTAGTGCCACACCAGGTGTCACCAGACGCATGATTTGAGCCATCATGGAGGCACAGGTATGTATGGAACGTTGCACCAGATAGAGTCTGAGCTCCAGAGGGCTACACATTCTGCTGTACTTGACAACATCCATGATCTTGCAGGTGTCCACCGTTATTTTGCAGAAGTCTTGGATAGATGGTTGGGTGAGATGGTGGAAATCTTCGACCATGTGGTGTCTGTAGTAGAACATGTGGTGGGAGTAGGGAGGTGGCCACATGGACGTAGGTCAGCAACACCAACAGGTGGAGATCTACATGAATGTGCAACAACTCACAGCCACTCCCATAGTGGCAGTACCAGCAACAGCACTGCAGGGGGGGTGCTGTCCACACCACAATGCAGCAGGCCACATGCACATGGTCCTGGCCAGTCTCAACAGGGATGTGGATCCACTGGACAATTGTCATCATCAGGGGAGAGTAACTTATCTGGGCTTCTGTCTGGTATTGCCCATGAAACCACTGGCAGGCACAGTTCCCGTGTCCATGGCCAGAGACAGTGAGCTGTACACCCTGCCATGTACAGTCTGCAGCTGTCCAACAAACCCCTGTATAGGGCAGCCACATGGCAGACATATGTGCATACATACACACACACTTCACCAACACAGCTAGGGCACCTCCATATCTACACATACCACATCTGCACAGCCCATTTAATAAAGAACCCCCTAATCCACACACTCATGAATTCAACCAAACGGCTCAGCCTAGGCCTCTGGCAAACCTGCCAAAACACCCTGTGCATATGATGGTACCTGTGCCACATCCCTATCATCCATACCATCAATGCAGGGACATGCTGATATGGTTGTGATGCACAGGGTGAGTGTCCTGAGGTTTAGCAATGTAATGCTGTTGAACATGTTTCAGCTGGACTGATTAATGCTTACACATTAGGGTGTGTAGCTGTCCAGCCATGATGCATTATAGCTGTTAATTAACACTGACTGATTGTGGTCTCCATAATGTATTATTTTGTGTTCTAGGTGTCTATGTGTCAGCATGATGTTGGTCTGCTGTCCTGTCCTACAAGGTATGTAGCACTGTGGTGACACATTGACTATGTCATATTCCAGGTACAGCTGAACACATGTAACAGGTCTGTATAACAGTTACTGCATGTGCCACATCGCTGATAGTTCTGAGGGGTGTATACAGGTGAGTGCATGGTGGCTGATGTCAGCAGCTCTTCTACAGCAGACAATTGTAAGTGTACTGTGTGGCACACACCAAATGTCAGTGAATAACACACACACACACAAACACACACACACACAAACACACGCACACACGCAAAAACGCACACACGCACAGACACACACACACACACACACACACACACATAAGTACAGGCTTTGGTGTTGATACAATACACAGAGGATACTGCTCACATGGATGCTATGTATTGCTACTATAGTGTACCTCATTTATCACATGCACCACAGAACTTATAGGATGGATGTTGTCCCACTGTACTTCTAAGGTGAGGAACATCACCAGCTCTTGTAAATACTGGCATCGGGTGATGTAGTGGGTGAGAGATCCCAAAAATAATTTTGCCCTACACACACACATTTACATTTGCCAGGGGTAAGGTTAAAATATCTATCTATCTTTACGGACAATTATGTTACACATTTACCACATGCACCACTCACCTTACATGGTTTAAGGTTGGCAACAGGTACTTCTAAGGTGGATTATATCTGCAGGACTGCTAAAGTCAGGTTCTGAGATGTGTACTGGGTGTAAATGGGACCAAAATCTTTGAGGTACAGACATACATATGTACAAACACAAACACTTGCTGCAGCTGAGATTCAAACCCATACCTATGTAATTACTGCTACTACATTGTTCTGCATTTATGGCAAGCACCATGGAGCTTACATCTTGACGAGCTCCCCACAGATATCTTTGAAGGTGACTAACATCAGCAACAGTGCCAAAGGAGGTGTAAGGGGAGAGTAGTAAGTGTGAATGTCCATAAAATCAGATATAGGTTCATAGGTTCATAGGTTCATACTAGGCTATCTGCCCAAGGGCATTTATAAGCCTAGCCCATAGTTATGTGGCTTTCGCCACCCCTTTAGTTTGAATAAAAACTATGCCTATCATTTTTCTGTGCCTCTGTCAAGCAGTGACACTGAAGTAATCCCTGGGGTATATCTGCGATCTCCCATCCATTGGTCAAGATTCCTCTTGAACAAGGCCAGCGAGGTGCTCTGCCTCACATGTACCGGGATTTTGTTCCACAGCATAGGGAGTCTCTGGGTGATGAATCTGTCCCTCCAGCACGTTCTATTTATGACCGTGTCAAGGTTTAAGTCTCCCGCCCTTGTGGTTCTGAGGGATCTAGATTATCTGAGGTGAAGCATATTCATCAAATCTGGGTTTGACATGGCCTTATATGTCAGGCACAGGTCACCTCTGAGCAAGCGGTATGAGACTGAATAGAGCTGGAGTTCTTTCAGTCGGGCAGCATAAGACATATTTTTGAGACCCTTTATCCTTTTGGTGAGGAACTTTTGGGGCCTTTCAAGCTGCAGCAGGTGTCTGGTCAGATACATTCCGAACGGGGCATTGTACTCAATCATAGATCTAATGAGTGATGAGTACAGGGGGACGATGACCTCCCTTGATCTAGATGTGAATCCCTTCATGATCAGGTGGGCGATATAGAAGGTTTTCCTAACTACTTTAGCAACATGAGTGTCAAACGAAAGGCTACTGTCAACGTGGGTCCCCAGATCCCTGATGACTTTTTCTGTGCTCAGTGGATTGCCACCTATATGGTAGCTAGGGGTAACCTTGTTTTTCCCAGGGTATGACTATGCATTTTTGGCTTAACTTCAGGCCATGGCTCTGGCACCAGTTATCCATTTCTGTGAGGCCTTTCTGGAGGATATCTGTGTCAGATGTGTTTTGACTATGGCCAGTTTGCAGTCATCTGCAAACTTTGTCAGCCATAACCCTCCTGTGTTTGCTTGTACTTCAGAAAAGTAGATGCCGAACAAGAGTGGACCCAGGACTGAGCCCTGTGGGACACCACTTGTGACAGGCTTTGAGTCTGACATGGCTCCAGCAACTCTGACCCTGTGGGTTCTGTCACTTAGCCAGTTTGCAACCCATCTTGTGATGTATGGGTTTACATTCAAGCTGATGAATTTTTCGATGATACCTGAGTGGGGTATTGTGTCGAAGGCCTTTGCCAGGTCGAGGTAGGCTGTATGGACTGCCTTTCCTCATCAATGGCCTTGGTGACTGTCTCAAAAAGTCAACCAAGTTTAAGAGGCAGGATCTGCCTTTGACAAAGCCAAACTGGGTTGGATCCAAAGTCTGCAAGTTCCCTATGTCTTTATTTATGAGTTCCATTATGATCCTCTCCATGGCTTTGCAGATAAGGCTTGTCAAGCTAATGGGCGGTAATTTCCAGGGTCTGTGGAGGCACTGCCCTTATGAAGTGGGACCACAGTCGCTGCACCACTCCTTGATGCGTATCCTGAGGTGAGGCTAAGATTAAACAGCTGTCCTAACTGTGGGTTTAATTCCTCGTTGAGTTCATGAAGCACACAGCCGGGGACACCATCCGGTCCCATGGATGCTGTGTTTTTGCCTTAGTGAGGGCAGTTCTCACCTGCGCGTTGGAGATCTTTGGGGGGGTACCATCCTCTGGAATAGATATCTGTCCTTTCGGGGGAGGGGGAAGTTTGCACTGAACCTGTCAGCCAGTATGTTAGCAATGTGTGTAGGTTCAGTAATTTTCACATCATTTTGAACTAATTCTGAGCATATCTGGGAGTTTCCTCCTAGGTTTCTAACATAGCTAAAGAAGGCCTTATGATTGTCTTTAGAGTCCTTGGCGATTTTTCTCTCAAAATTTGCCTTGGATGATTTTATGAGAGCTCTTAGTTTTTACTTATAATGATCAAAGGTGTCTTACCTTTCAAGGATTTTGCTCTATCTTGTAGTAGCTTCCTCCTTTGTTGTAGAGCTTGTTTATGGCTGGGGTCCACCAGACTGGACGCTTGCCTTTGGTACAGAGAGTCTTAGTTTTGTTTGGGATTGCCTGATCCATGCAGTCCTGTAGGTGCTGGTAGAAGGCATTTGTAAGTGATTCAGCGGTTTGAGTAATGTTTACCACTGGCTCAGGGGCCTTAAAAGAGACCACACTAGTTTTTAGAAGTGTGAAATCGGCTTTGAGAAGTTTTTCACTGTGGTCTTTTTTGTTTCAGGTGGGGGTGGGATGAGGACCTCCAGCGAGATTAGTTTATGATTTGATCTCACCAGTGAGGGGTATACTTCCGGTGTTGAACATTTTGATCCCATGTTCGTGATGATGAGATCAAGTATGTTTTCTCCTCTTGTGGGGATGGTGACTAGTTGTTCCATGGCATTTGAGTTTATGAACTCCAGGAATCTTTGGGTTAGAGTGTTCGGGCTTGAGTAGTGTTCCCAGTCTATATTAGGGTAGTTGAAGTCACCTAGTATGATGGTGTTTGGAGATACATTTATCCCTCCAATGTTTTCAGGAAGGCCATGTGAGGTTCCTGAGTTTGAGAGGGTGGCCTGTAACATGCTACAAATTGCAGAGCAGTCTTGCCTATGGTTAATTGCACCTGGATGGTCTCCGATGCATCGTGCATTGCCACCAACCTTGAGGTGTGGGTGTCCTTTATGAATATGGACACCCCTCCTTTCTTGGTGTTGTCCGGATTTTGGGGCGAACGCATGATATGAGGTGAAACCTGTTAGTGCTGGGGTGCTCTCAGGAGCCTTGAACCAGGTTTCTGTCACAGCACAGACATCGATGTTCTCCATATTGAGAAGGGCCTCGAGTGCGTGCATCTTGAGATTGAGACTTCTGGCATTGAGCAGCATTACCCTTAGTTTTTTCCCTTTTTGGTGTTCTAGGGTGGTAGGTTTAGAATTTGAGCCTTGCCTAAAAAAGGCACTATGAGGGTGGCAAGAGCCTTTGTCAATATCCGGAAGCCCAGGGGTGACAGGTGCAAGCCGTCCCTTGCGAAGCAGCGTGGCTTGTCCAGCAAGTCATCCCAGGCAGACAGACATTGGATCCCCTTTGAATGACACCAGAATTTAAGCCAATTATTAAAGCTGATCATCTTATCACTGTATTGTGGCATCATTCTAGGTGAAGGTAGGATACTGCTCAAGGTCAGGGTCATACCTGCCTGGGCTACATAATCAGAGAGCTCCTCGATGTCCCTTTTCATGTAGTCCAAGGAGGTTCGTCTCAGTTCGTTGACACCAGCGTGGACAATGACTGAGTCATACTTGTACCTGCTGTTGAGAGACCTGAGTTCTTGCGTTATGTGGCGGATTCTAGCACCCGACAGGCAGCTTACTGTGACCTTCTCCTTACTCAGTCTGGTGAGCGGGACATCAGTGTGTCTGACTATGGAATCACCAATGACAAGTGTGTCTGGCATTTTGTTTGGCCTTAAGGGCTGTGACTGTTTGACACTCTGACTGTGTGGTCTATGTGTTGCATGTGTTGGGTCTTGAGGTGGTAGTTGTTTGGGTGTCTGCTTTGGTGGCATCTGCTGTTTTGGTAAATTTTTGATCAGAGCCTCCGAGTATGTCTTTGTGTGAGTATGTGTATGATTTGAAGTTGTGATGGTACCATGTGTGACTGGGTATGTATTGTGTGTGGTTGCCTTCTCCTCCTGTCTGGTCTTGCCAGTCCTATGTTGAGAGAGCTCAGCCTCCAGTTTGGCCGTATAGTTGCATCTCTCATGTATTTGTGTTTTGTGGGAGAAGGAGAGGATTGTCTGTGTACATGAGGCAATTGTAACATTGTCTCAATATTCCCAGGTTCACCAGTTGAGCTGGAGAGGACACTAGCAACTGATCCCTCGACATACTAGAAGTAGTAGATAAAGAGACTTTCAAAGGACTCCGGGGGAACTGGGTTTTAGGCTGGTGGGGTACTATCTATAATAAGAGTGCTTTATCAAGGTGCAAGTACTGTAGGAGTAAGTGCTAGGCTTTACAGATAGAGAATAGTCTACTTGGGAATCAAGTAGAGATGAACTTTTCAGTTATAGGATATGCTGGTTAGATCAGCAGTACAGCTCGAGGAAGGTAGTTCTAAGGGAAAATTTGAAGAGTGGAATTTAGATGGCCTGAATAGTTTAACCTTGTTTAACCGCCGCTGCTCTTGTGTGCAACAGTGGCAACTCCGCGCTAAATCGCGCTAACAGGCGTTTAGCGTGTTTTATAGCAGGGGGACACAGTTTCACAATTGCCATCTCTGGGATTAAACTTCTGCCTAACTAGTATGCTACACTATAGTTTTATGCAGTTATTACAAGCACCACAGAGTTTATATGTTGGAGAGCTCTCCACAGGTATCTTTGAAAGTGACTAACACCAGCAGCAGTGCTAAAGGAGAGGTAAAGGGGGAATAGTAAGTGTGAATGTCCATAAAATCAAGTATTATCAAAGACACGCACACTGTCTCACACAAGCACACTCAGTTTCACAGTTGCCATTTCTGGGATTAGAACTCCTACCTAACTAGTATGCTATACTATAGTATTACACAGTTATCACAAGTGCCACGGAGCTTATATATTAGAAAACTCTCCACAGGTATATTTGAATGTGACTAACATCAGCAGCAGTGCTAAAGGAGGGGTAAGAGGGAGTAGTAAATGTGAATGTCCATAAAATCAGTTATTATCAAAGGCACACACACACACTCTCCCACACAAACACACACACAGTTTCACAGGTGCCATCTCTGGGATTAGAACTCCTTCCTAATTAGCAAGGGTTATTTCAAGGTGACTGACATCAGCAGGCATGCTAAAGTAGGGCAGCGGGAGGTGTAGTTACTGGGAATGACCTCAAAATCATTAATCTTAACACACACACACACACACACACACACACACACACACACACACACACACACATGCACGCACACACACACACACACACACACACACACACACACACACACACACACACACACACACACACACACATTTGCCATGTTTGGGATTAGAACACTTACCTAACTAGTTTTCTACACTACAGTATTACACATGTATCACAAGTGCCGTGCATCTTATAGGGCTGAGACTTGGCCAGAAGGTTATTTCAAGGAAACTGACATCAGCAGGAGTGCTAACATGGGCAATGGGAAGTGCAGTGTGTGTGAATGGGCCATAAACCATTCCTAGGGAAGCACACACACACACACACACACACACACACACACACACACACACACACACACACACACACACACACACACACACACACACACACACATACACAGTCAACTTTACATTTGACAGGACTGGGTATACAAATGCTAGATGAATACTGATTTGTACTACCATATTACACAGTTATTACAAGCATCACAGACACTATAGGACTGAGGCCTACCAAACGTAATGTATACAGTGATTGACAGCACATCATGTGATATTGGAGAATTGGATGGGTGGGACATATCTCTCTGTGTGTATGTTTGACATATTATAGTGTGTTGGCCTTGGATATGTGTGAGTATTCCTATCCAATGAGTGTGCAAAGCATGAATAGTGTACAGTGTGGTGTGTGTGTGCACAAACATCTGCAACTGACAGATCTGTATAGTCTGCTGTGTTGTCAGACATGGGCTTCATTTCTCTAAGTGTAGGAACATTCCCAGTATGACCTTCTGTATTGAGTGTGTGAATCCATTCCAGGTAGGTTGTACTCCAGTCCAGGATTTGGTGTTCTATAGCTACAGCTAGCAACCTGTTTCTGCAGGATATCGGTAGATAGGTTGACAATATGGAGTCACAATGGGTGACAGATAATGGGATACTGTAATTATTGTGTCTGTGCTGCTTGTGTTACATGGTTGGTGTTAGCAGAAATATTTGGACATATGTACTGATTTACACTGTGATGTATTATTTCATCAACTACTCACAGATATACTTATTTGTTCACAGTTATTTCCTGGGAAATACAAGATGAATGAAGCTGTGTCCAGTATTGTGGTCTGCAGTATCCATATTCTTGCACACTCATGCCATTCTGGAGGGGTAGCTGCAGAGACTTGCTGATGGGTCTGTGTAAATGGTCCTGCACCTTGGAACTTTGGTGGCTAAGAATCCCCTGATTGTACATATATCGACATAACAGAATGGCCATATCCTGCTGTAGCCATACCTCTCAGCTATACAGATTCACCCAGGTTACTCAGAGGCAGGGCTCATATATCTGGCCAGTTCCCCTTCACATTTTGGTTTACAAGCAGGTCTGTAGCCACCCACTACTGGGTTTGCAGGCAGGGGTAGTATGGGTACACATCAGAATTTCAGACTTTACACAATCCATGACGTCCATGCTTCTACACCCTCCCATTCTTTTATTCTATCCTCTTCCTAACATTATGCAAGCGACATCTGAGAAGTATCCCTATAGTTGTCCCTTCATCCCAGCGGTATTTAGGGGTTGGTCCACAGTTTATGCAGTAGGACATGGTGGGCATGCTACTGGGATTTGTCAACATGGCCTTGCATTTGTACTCTGTTGACTATGAATTGTTGTTAGTTGGGACCCAGTGAGATAACATACATTGGTAGTATGGGTGAGGCACAGGCCTTTGACAGAGGACTGTAGGGCATTTGGTAGTGATGCAGGCCATCTGTAGCAGGCCAGTGCATTCTGTCACTCCTACATTCCCAGGCTGTGAGCCACTGGATTCCCCTGGGGTGACAGGGTAAGTGTGTGAGGTGTTAATGGCATTAGTTCCTGTCTATATTAATCCATTGGTCTGGATGCTGACAGGGTACTGCTTACAGCTAGGGACACACCTGCATGGGACACCTCTTCAGCATGCTGCATTCTGTGGTTATTCCCATACAGAAGTGGGGGGGTCATACTGTACTCATTCCCAACAGCAGGGATATGACCTTTGGTAAACCTGTTACTGATGGTGGGGTGAGCTGAGTGCATGTGTGATATGAAGCTTCTTGCAGCTGACTCACAGATATACCTGGGACATTCCTCTTATGCTGCCTTGTACGGGGATGTAGGCAGTCTCTCATTACTTCATAATTGTGCCTTTTGTAGTCTGCCACTGATTGACCAGACTGCATCAGTATTCCATACTACACAGGCAACTAATGTGCTGCTAACCTGTATGTACAATTCCAAAGGTGTGTGCAGTTGACAGTTACATTTATGCACTCTGTCTTGGGTACTTTCACCTGTGTACTGTGTGTATGTATGGGCCTACATTCATGGCATGTCCTTATTTCAGATGGTGACAGATACTGACATCTGGACAGTGTGTATGGATGACTGCTGACATGGGTATTGCTGAGATGTATTGCGGTTGACACTGCAGTTGTCAGAACATGGCCCTGTCATCAATAGTACTGTCCACAGGCCACTGAGACACAACTCTCCATGCCTGCATGCTGACCACTTCCAGACAATATTAAACACATGACAACTTAACACACGGACCCCTGCATATTGTACACATGCAACAATCTATCCTGTAAATTGGGCCAGCTCAAGTAATCTGTGCTCTACTGCATTTCTACATAGGATTGTGGGGGGGGGGGGCACACCTGATGACTTTAAACATTTGCTATGACTGTACTGGTATTTCGGGTACTCTGTTGGCTTCCATTTCATTTTGTATTCTGACTTATCATGCAGACTAAAGACATATCAGTAGAGTATAGGTCTTAGGTTTTATTGACCTACATTTCAGTTTCAGACTTCTTACCCTTCAGATATAACATACAACTGCCAGACCTGTTGTAGTCTGTCTGTGTAGGTCTGGAGGAGGCACTGTTCACATTTGCCATCAATTGGAGACCTTAGCACAGCCTTTCTTTTTGGTCATCTACACCTGTCCTGCTGGCTGAGGTTGGTGTTGGGTATGTGAACCTCACTTACATGCATGTGTGTGTCCTATGGACACACATATGGGCCACCACATGTACTGCAGTGGGATTTGTCACCTTGTCTAGTACTGCCTACTTTGTTGACACCAGTATTTGTTATGGATTCCATGCTGCCCATATAGGTGTCCACTGTCTGCTGCCATCCCATTCAGCCACCTGATTCCATTGCATGCTCACATCCATACCATAAATACAACCAAACCTCTCAACCATACCAAATTATTCAGTTTTTACTGAGTTTTCGGGTCCAAATGAAGGGGTACCATGATTCCTGAGTGGCACCCCCTTCATTTCTGATTTTTTTCTTTTGGTTTCTTTAATTATTTCAAATATCATGCTGTCGGAGTTGACATCATCACATGCGCGATGATGTCAGCTCCTTCAGGGCTAGCAGCTAGTCAGAATTGAGCTCCTTCTGCTCACATCATCATTTCCAGCTGCAAATGTGAGCGGGAAACAGCAGCACTCATTTGGATTACTTTCTGGCTGCAAATGCGAGCAAGCAGCACTTGTTTGGATTACTTAGCAGCTCATTGTGGATGTATTTATGAAGAGCAGGCCATAAAATATTAGCAGCACTCATGTCATCATTGGGGAAATCATTTGGATTTATTTTATTAGCAGCACTCATTTGGATTTAGTTATTAGCAGCAGTACTGGGATTTATTTACTGGGCCAGCACTCAAGTGAATCGTTGGGGACTCAAGTAAGTGTTTGTGTGTGTGTGTGTGTGTGTGTGTGTGTGTGTGAGTGTGTGTGTGTGTGTGTGTGTGTGTGTGTGTGCGTGTGTGTGTGTGTGTGTGTGTGTGTGTGTGTGTGTGAAGACATATCGTAAGGAGGTTTTGCTTCCATTCTAATCCCTTAAAGGCTGTGTGCTTGAGAACAGTGATTAATTTTTTGTATCGAATGGAAGTTTTCAGTTTCTTTGGTTTGAGTCAATAAGGCTGACAGTTGTGCTGAGAGAAAAAAAAAACTTTTTGATATTGTTTTGGACAGCACAGATCTAAGCAGTAATAGTGGTACTGAAGGTGTCATTAGGTTTATTATAAAAAGCTCACTGCAAATGCAAACTAAGTATAGATGAGAGATATACACTGCAATTATTGCATACAGAATGGTATAGGAATCTGCTGAGATTAAGAGTTGTAGTTGTATGTTAGGGCTTTATATGGGTCAATCGACTGCGAACAACTGCTGTGTCAAATAAGCCTTGTATTATAATCTCATGTGTTTGTTCAAAACTGATGTATTTTAATTTTCTCGCTACTTATGGACAAAGGACGCTGCAAACTTTTCGTGCACCAGAATCCGGGGAATCCATTCCCATTAGCCATGTGTAAATCAGTATACAATTAATACATGGGTGGTTGAAGTATGCCAAAATAAATTTAGTTTTGTGTATTTTGTACGGGGTGGGTAACATTGTCAATACACAGTGTAGATGTTTTGTTATTTGTAAAGATGGTAAATTGTCCACCTGGCTATTGGCTACCCAAGTTGGTTAGGGAACTGGTTTTGTACATTTATGGGATCTCGAACTTGGAAGTTAAGCAGGTCTACGTGTTTTTTCTAAACTGATTACAGACTACTAGGCTGATTCATACCTCTCAACTGTCCCTTCAGGGATGTCCCTGATTTTGACTCAAATTTTAGGTCTGTCCCTCTTAATCCCTCCTAAAACTGGTGACTTTTGGAGGAAAAGTGTTGAATTATGCTCAATAAATAATGGCAAGCAATAATTAAGAGTTCTGGATCTATTTTATTTCACAAAATGTACATTAATTAGCATTATTTTAGTCTGCAAATGTAAAAAGAGCCTAAAGTCCCTAGCCACCACCACTTGTGAGCTTTGTCAAGATTTTTTGTGCAAAGAGTTGAGAGCTATGGTGAGAAGTGAGAACAGAATTTGCATTCCCCAATTATTGGCTTTGTTTGTCCAGGTTTTTTTTGTGCTAAGAGGTTGAGAGCTATGGCGAGTGAGAAGTGAGAACTGAATTTGTATCCCCCCATTATTGGCTTTATCCAATTTTGTTTGTGCTAAGAGGTTGAGAGCTATGGTGAGAAGTGAGAACTGAATTCACTAAATGATAGCCATTAAGTTTCAGTCTTCCTATTTTTCAGGAAACTTCTGATTTAGCATAGTGGTATGTTGCTTTGACTGTAATGCATAGGGTCCTCGGTTCAAGTCTTGCCAGTGAAATGCATGGTGGTAACACATTTTATTCTAGCAACTTTCCAAAATTATACAAGCAATGTTTAAAATGTGTCCCTGGTTTTTGACCTTTTTCTCCCTCCAAAAAAAATTGAAATTGAAAATAAGTGTGAAAAGCTGTGCAAGATGCCTATGGCTTACACTACTGTCATTCTATTTATAGTGTGAGTGTGGAAGCAGACTTTTATGATGGAAATGTTCTGAATTGGGCAGTTTTGTCATTATTGGTTTGTGCATTTATTTTCATTGCCTACAGTACAACCTACTGGAAAAAATATTCAAACAATAAATTTAAAATGTGCTTTGTCTAACAAGAGTTCTGTATTATACAAGCAATATAACTTAAACTCGGGAAGGTGTATCAAAGAAAAGAACACTTGTATGTTTCTTGTTTTGTGTGCAAGAGGCCAATGATTTGAAAACAGCCCAAAGGTAATCTTTATCCACCACTGGCCAGATGCATTTTCTTTGGATGTGGTGTGGGTTTCAATGCTGTTTCAATAATGCGAGTTTCAAGGGCAGAGAAGTTTTAATGCCAAGTCTATTTTCATTGTGAGACAGTATTGCTTTGTTTAGCAGACGTCTATTAGTGTTTGTGCATTGTTGTGCTGTAAAATGTAAAAATAAAATCCAAATAATCATTGTAGAAGTAAAGCAGTATGCACACATTAGTGTTTATGGTAAATGGGGTGAAATAGACAGGTAATTGGACATTGGAATGGCTGCAGGGGGACTCTGGTGCCATATTTTGGTTGTCTGTTCTTTAGTTTGCGTTTGAAAGTTGGTATCCCACAATTCCATCGGAGTGGGTGGGGTTACATAATTATATATGCAAATTATATGTTAATCAGCATACCGATTTGTACCTATTTTTCATCAGTCTTGTCCAGATTTTTGATGTTTCCAGGCTAAGTATGGATACAGCTAGCAGAACATACTACTCCATTCAGCAATTTATAGGAAGAGTTACTTACCTTGGAGCTGTGACAGTATTAAGGACGGTGCTGTAGGGCTGACTATGTCGGATGCACATAATACACTCCCTATACATTGTAATGCACAGGTAGTGTCATGTTTGGCATCCCTTTTACTGTATGTGTGAGTCAGAGAGAGGTGTCATTCCTTGGGTCCATACTGTGTTAGTGTATGTGCTATATGTTGCCTCTTTGCCAAAGCCTGAGTATACTGGGCACGCCTCCTTCTGCCTACATGGGCAGGCTCAGATTGTTCCTCCTCCGAGTCCCTCTGTGCCTGTGATGGCCTTGTCAATGGTGGGGTCTGTGTGGCCTTGACCCATGCTGTTTCTGCTGCAGCTGTTTCTGCAGGATCATATTGTGTAGCATGGCACATACAATGAACATTTGTGTACATGTAGCTGGAGAGTACTGCAAGGCTTCACCGGATATGTCCAGGCAGCTAAATCATGACTTGAGCATCCCAAACACATGCTCTATTATGATTCTGATTTGTGCATGTGCCTCATTATGGAGTTCTTGTTCAGGTGTGTGCATTTCTGATGGGTGTCATCAGCCTTGGTTCCAGTACATAACCTGCATCCCCCACTAGGTGACCATATGGGATGTCCCCACTGGCAAATTTCAGGTACAGCTGTGTCATATGCCAGATGTGGGAGTCGGGATAGTTTCCAGGGCTGCCAGCACACACATTCAAGATAATGCCCTGGGGATCGCACACAACCTGACAGTTGATGGAAGGGAAGGCCTTGTGGTTTATGTAGACCTTACCCCGCTCACCAAGTGGTGCTTTGATGTGTATGTGCGTGCAATCTATAGCACCCACTACCTCAGGGTATTCTGCTATTTGGTGGAAGAGACGCATTTGCTTGTCAACGTGTTGTAGGTGTTGAGGAAATATATGTGCTCAGTGGCATGTGCTGACATGGCAAACAGGAGCTGGTAGAGTACCCTGGATGCTGATGCCTGTGAGATCCTCATGATATCCCTAGCTGGCCTTTGGAAGGTACCTGTGGCTAGTATTCTTAAGCATACACATATCATGGTATCCACTGGGATGGGTTCCCCTCTGTTGGTTCTGTGTGTGATACCTGTCTGGCACAGCTTAACAATTTGCTGTAGAATGTCCCTGTCCACCCTATAGCGCTCTACTATCTCCAGCTCATGTAGCCTCTGGTAGGTTACCCTGGGTCTGTACACTCTTCTCCTCCTCCTCACTGTGGGTTGGTCATCAGCATTCACATCCTCACCACCCTCAGCCTGTTCCACATATTGATGTATGAGAGCAACAGCAGCCTCTAACATTTTGTTAGTTTTGTCAGGTAAAATTTCCCTGTCTGTGGACACTGGTGGTGTAACGTTTGTGAAAAAAAACAGAGTGAAAGGTGTTTGCATAGTTTATAGTAGTGTGCTGGGCTGGGCTGCTGCCTGTGCAATTGGCTGGTTCTCCTTGATTACCTTCCTACTGCTGTTTTCCCTTGCAATTACCTTCCTGTTTAAGGACTGAGGCACACCATGCATACCCAATGCTCAGATCTGAACAAAGCTGCTATTTCCTGTGTTTTTTTTTTGTTTCTGTAATACCCAGTGCGCAGTATACACACCCATTTAGGCAATGTAAACACAGCTAGGCAGCTTCAGACACACACCCTTCCTTAGCTATGCTTACCTAAGGGCAAGCACGGGCCACAGAGCTCCAATAAGCTTACAGCATGCATGACACACCCCCTTATGAGGTCATTTACCTCTTATACCATGGTGTTGCTGCACCTACATGGTTGAGTGCAAGCTAACACTGAGAGGAATTCTGTGATTCAATATCAATACCCTCATTTGCATAAAACAGAATGCTAATTCATAGTAACCACACTCACACTGAGCCTTCCACCTTAGCAACCACTATTCCCTTGTATTGTTGTCTTATGCATCCCATTGACTATCATGGCAAAATGTTGATTTGGGTTTAAAAGCTTATTTCCAACATTTTTCATATTTTTGGGCCGATCCCGTTTGCGCACCGCTGCCCTACACTTAAACGGCCAAAATCGGTCAAAAAAAGTTATTTTTTATAATTTTGCAACTTTTTCCCATGCCAATGGCCATATATTTGGCCATTGGCATACCTATTATTTTGAATAAATGCTTTCTTTGGAGCTGTCATGCCTCCGTTTTGTAATTTGCAGAAATGTATTTGGTTAGTAACCGAATACATTTCTGCAGGTTATACTATTCCTGCTCAGACACCCGCCTGCTTCCTAGATCACTAATTCACCTCTGAAACAAAAAAAAAAAACAACTCCAAACTAGCAAAGTGCACTGAAAAAATGTCCGGTGCAAGGAAAAGAAGCTCCAACAATAAAAACATAAAGCTACTTGTTTTAATATCACTCGCTTTTCGTCCGGACCCAGTCCGGAGTTCCTTAGACAAAAGAAGAAAACTGTTATAAAACCAAGTAATTAAATACTGATACAAAATATCACATGACATATTTTACCCTATCCTGATACATCAATATACTATTAATTATTTTAGTAATTACATCAAGGAACCCCACCCTCCAACAGCATCACAAGAAACAGAAAGATATCAAAGATCTCCTTACTAACATCGACCATATATTAATGGACTGAAGTCCAAAAAATAAAAGTAAAGCAAAACACAGCTCCTCAAGTAAAAAAAAAAAAAGTTTACATTTAAAATAAGTACAGTCCGCGATTTAAATGACTATTCAATAAAAGCAAATTCTCAAAAGAATTGCAAAGAAGTACAAACATATATTTCTAAATATATATGCAAGAAGAACTTTTAGTTAACTCATCCTGATCTAATGAAACTCACTGTTCTGCGAAGAAACTTCACATAACTTATATATATATATTCCTGATGTCATTCTTATAGGAAACGTTCTTAATCATTTTAAAGCATTTCTGACCGACCTTGGGATGAGTGCAGCCATAAATGACCAGGATGTAACATATAACAAGGTTAACATTGAAACATACAGGTCCACTTAACATCCCGGAAAGGATTTTTAACCCTAACCATAAATATAGCTGTAAAAACAGCAAACAACTGTCACATTGTTTCTCAAAAATGTGCTCACCTTAACATTACATAGAGGTGACGAGGACCTTTTCCGTCCACCCACTTGACTGATCCAAACAGGCCAATGGCACTTACCAGTCAGCGAGCAATCAGTCCCTTACACTTAACACCAAATGACATGCTATAAAGGACAATCCCACTAACTTAAACCCTTTTAAAAGTCAGGGGAAAAAAAGTGTAGTCATGGATAACAGATAAATCACAGGCAACAGATTAGATATACAACCACTATGCTGTTCCAATGGATTATAACCCTTAAAGGTGCATGCAGCCAAAACAGGGATAAAAATCTTACCCGTTGCTGCATTCTCTTCAATCAAGGGACCATCCTACAAATCCTGAAAGATGTACATCCTGAAAAACTAATAATAAATACCTGCAGCCAAAAACCGAAAAATATCGGGTCCAATGCAACATTTTTATTACACATCAAATTCACCCAAAAATTAAAACCTCCATGCGTTCAGAAAAAATTGATGTCACATGAAAACATACACTCTCTAAAGTGTGAATAGCCAGTGAGGCAAACCCACAGCCCTTAATCAGCCAAAGGCTTCCTTATTAAATGATGAACACATAGGGGTTGAACCAAGGGACAGTCCCCAATGAACAGATCCAACCTGGCCACTCCGGAAGATACAAAAGTCAACATGTACTAACTAATCCCCATCTAGACCTCTCACAAGTCACCCACACACAAAAATGATGGGACGAGGGAAAGCCACCATCTCCCAAAAATAAAAGAGAGGGACCATGGGGTCCACCACCTACTAATACTTCAGGCTATAATAATTCTATATTATCTAGCCAAGCTTTTTATCTTTAAAATACACTTAATGGAGCATAGGTCATTCAAGCCGGGAGGCTTGAAAGCATTCAGCTTAAGTTGCCAGAGTAGTTCAAGTTCCTCTAACCTCAACTCTTCGGGGCCCCCTCTAATGTCATGTGTAATTTAATCGATCACAAAGTATTTAAATGTGTGGTTATTCTCAATTGTTATATGTTTTACTAAAGCATTATCTATTTTGCCCTTACTTATCATGTATTGATGCTCATATATATGCTCTCTGAACTTACATTCCATCTTACCAATATAGTAAGTTGGGCATTGTTGACATTTAGTTAAATAAACCACACATTTAGAATTACAATTAAATTTGTTCCAAATTCTAAAAACCACATTCTCAATGGTAAATGAATTTGTTACTTCCACATACTTACAATATTTACAGGATTCACATTTAAACATATCCTGTTGTTTGGACCTCCTGGATAATTTGGACTCTAATAAGTTCTTTAAATTAGGTCCTCTCTTGAAAGTAATCCTTGGTATACAGTTTACTTTCTGGGATAGATCAAAATCACTGCTGATTAAATCCCAGTTCTTATTCAAGATAAATCTCACCATGTCACTATCTACACTAAATGGAGTAACTAAACTCAATGGAATCCCCATTGGTTCATTAAGTTTAGCCAGGGTCCCAAGGATTAAATCATTGCTAGTGATGGAATGCATATAAATAGAGCCTCTTAAGATAGGATGAAACAACCCCTTCTCCCTCTTTCCTCTTATTTCGTCGAGCAACTAATTGATCAATCTCTCAGGACAGCCCCAAGTGAGAAACATACCCTTTAAGGTCAAACATTCCATTTGGAAGTCCTCTTCAAGGGTTACTATCCTGGCAGCTCTTACCAACTGACCTTTGACGACTGATCATTTTTGGTAATAAGGGTGGCTACTGGTGAAATAGAGGAAAGAATTAGAGTAAGTACTCTTTCTATATATTTTTGACACATAGCTCCAAATAGGAAACTTTCTTCCTCAAGAAGATATCTAAATATCTGATCTCCTCTTTATTAAAATTAAAGGTGAACTTCAAGAAGTTAGTTATGCTATTGAAATATTCAACTAATCTTATGGCTTCATCTAAGTCACCTTTAATGATGATGAAGATGTCATCCAGGAACCTAGTGTAGAACATGATATCCTTCTTAATCCTCTCCACCTTAAAAATGAATTCAGATTCCCAGTGTGCCATCCCCAAGTTGGCCACACTGGCTCCACAAGGGGAACCCATAGCCACCCCTATTTTTTTGCAAATAAAATTCTTGGTCGAAGATGAAATAATTGTTCATCAAAATCAAATCCAAAAGCTCAGTCACTAATTCGATCTCACTGATCAAAGCCCCCTGCTTAAGCCACATGAACCAGATCCATTCAATCCCTTGCTCATGTGGGATTGAACTATACAGATCCTTAACATCTACTGTAAGGAATCCATGGTCCTCATTGTACTGCAATTGATCTATTTTTTGCAAAAATTATCATGAATCCTTACAGATCTGCTTTTCATGGATCAAGTATTTCTTCAAAATCATGTTAACCATTTTAGCACAAGGGTAGGTGATTGAATTTCTAGCATTGATTAATGGTCTCATTGGTGGGTAGTACAAATCCTTATGGATTTTAGGAATGCCAAATAAAATAGGCATACGGAGGAAAGGCATGCACAAATAATTATAACCAGTCACATTGATTCTCTTTTCAATGAAAAGTTCCCCTAGCTGGCCTCTAATACGCTGTTAAGTTACATTTACCTCATTCAAAGAGATCTTCTGATATGCTTCTGATGATAAAATATCATGCATGTGTGCTCTATAATCCCAATTATCCATAATTGTCAAACCACCACCTTTGTCTCGTTTACTCACCCTGACGTCAGCTACCCTTAGCAAATTTAAAGCCTCCCATTCCTGCTTTGTCATATTTACCTCGTCCCTTCTATACAAGGGACCTCCCTTATTATTATATCTCCTACCGCCATTGCCTGTAGGTCTTCACACAATTTATCAAAAGACTGTAAAGTAGGGTGTAAGGGTGGATTAAATGTACTAGCAATGGACAGGGGGTGTTTTTCTGAATGGTTACTGTGAGCTAACAATGCTTTCAAATTAAGCTTTTTAATGTAGCATTTAAAGTCTACTAATGTCCTTGCTAAATTTGTATTTAACTTCGGAACAAATGTATATCCTTTAGCTAGCAATTCAGTCAGTTCAGGTGCAACACAGGCTGATGAATAATTAAAAATCTTGAAATCACCTGTTGAATTTACAATATGTCATGTGATATTTTGTATCAGTATTTAATTACTTGGTTTTACAACAGTTTTATTCTTTCATCTGAGGAAGTCCGAACTGGGTCCGGAAGAAAAGCGAGTGATATTAAAACAAGCAGTTTTACGTTTTTATTGTTGCAGCTTTTTTTCCTTGCACTGGATGTTTTTTCAGTGTACTTCGCTAATTCACCTTGTTTGCATGGTTTTCACCAGCAAATGGGGTAATTAGCATATAGCAATGGTGTCCATGCAGGAATAGTGTAGGAGCACTCGTGCACTTCCCGGGAGCTCGTTCCTGGATCGCTCATCAGCCATATTGCCTGCAGCAGCTCTTGCACTATTCCTGCACTCCATGCAGAGCTTGCTGAATCCTAGGGTAAGTCTAAGTGAGATCACAATACAGGCTTATGTTTAAAAACAGTTTACATAAAGTAGCACACAACTGTTAAAATGGTATATTACTGATGCACACAATAAGGACCTATGAAGCATTTAATTTATTTTTAAATTTAGTCTAATGCAGTAATGTGATATTAGTCAAGTTATTTTTTTCAAATAGTTACTTAAGGTAGTGTTGACAACCATGGCATACTTGGAGTATACATTCAGTTTTAGTTTTTAATATTGCATAGGTTTATGTTCTGGGCATCAGATCAGTCTATAAGTGACTAGCTCTACTGGGAAGGTAACACACCTGCTTGAAAGATGACAACTTGTTTACATACAATGATGATTGCAGCTACTTCTGTGCTTTCCCACCTAACCATATTGCCATTCAAGTGTGCACCAGACTGGTAAAACAGCATGACTCCCTGGAGATACTTCAGGTGCAATCAACTGTTGGTAGGACACCTGTTTAACTCATTGTCAGCTATAAGACCCCCTCCATGAATCAGGATACCCACTCTGCCTATTTGGACCTACTTGGGTCTATCAAGATACATCCAAACAATATGGTTTTGGGTGACTTTAATTACCCTTCCATTGGCTGGGCAAATTTCTCATGCTCAAACTCATTTGTCTGAAGTTTGCTCAACTTTGCTAACTTTAGTGTGATGTACCAGGTGGCTGACACCCCCAAAAGGGGTGCCAACATGCTGTATCTGGTGCTTACCGATATGGGGGAACCTCTGTAGCACCCCCACTGTGAAATCTTCCCTGGTGAGATCTGACCACAAATCAGTCTCATTTGAATTAACTATCACACCTGATTTATTCAGCAGCAACTAAACTAAAAAACTTCTCCAAAGTAGATAATAACCTCTTACAGCATGGTATCAATAGCTTCTCTGCATCTCCCCCCTCAGATGGAACTGGCAACTATGGCGAGTTCTACACCATTGCTTTATACAAACATCTATATAACTGCATTGACTCGGCCATACCTGATAGGACCAAAACAAGCTCCTCAAGGAAGAGCAAACATGCCTGTTGGACAACTGCCATTAATGGGCTTTATAATAATAATAAGAAATTGCTATCTAAGAGTAAGAGGGAGCAAGCCCTAAACTGGAAACACCCCATCAGCTTATACAAACAAATAAGACTTCTTGTGAAGTCTTCCAAAGCAAACTATGAATCCAAATTAGCTTCCTTAACTAAAGACAACCATAAGGCCTTCTTTAGTTACAGCCGTAAACTAAAAGGAAAGGCCTAGATGTGTGCCAAAATGGTAATTAATGATACCACATATGCTGAGCCAGAGGACGTAGCTAACCTGTTGGCCCACAGGCTCTGTGATAACTTCACTCCCCTGTCCATGCCACATGTACCTGATGACATCCCTGCCACCTCTACCCTGCCTTGTATTTCTAAAGAGTAGGTCATAAATGCTCTCTCTAAGGCCAAAAAGACAGCATCTATAAGAGTTGATAACATCCCAGGTTGCATCCAACATGGGCTGAGATAAGAATTAGCAACACCACTAGGTACTCTTTTCAATCATAATCTAAGCTCTGGTTTCACTCCAGCTGAAAGCAAAATGGCCACTATTATCCCCTTGCACAAATTGACTCCAGGAACTACAGACCCATTAGCCTGACTAGCCTTATCTGCAAGGCCATGGAGTGAATCATCATGGACCTTAGCAACAAAGATATAGATAACCTCCAAACATTTGACCCTACTCAATTTGGATTTGTCAAAGGGAGATCATGCATGTTAAACCTGGTGGACTTCTTCAAGACAGTCACCAAGGCCCTGGATGAGGGCAATCTTTGCATACAGACTACATAGACTTAGCCAAGGTTTTTGACATTACCCCCAACTCAAGCATCACTGACAAACTCACCCAACCAGGTAGCAACCCTTATATCATTAGATGGGTTTCTAATTGGCTCACTGATAGAACCTATATAGTCAAAACAGAGGAGTCCACCTCCAGCAGCAGACCTGTAACCAGTGGAGTTGCATAGGGATTAGTCCTGGGACCTCTACTGTTTGGAATCTATTTCTCCCAAGTACAAGCAAAAACTAATGGTCTATGTCTGACAAGGTTTGCTGATGACTGCAAACTGGGAGAGGTCATAGAATCTCCAAATGATGCCAACATCCTACCAGAGGGTCTTATACAAACAAATGATTGGTGCCAAAGTCATGGCCTTTAACTCAATGCAAAAAATGTATTATCATTCCTTTCATGAAGGGCAATGTTCCTGGTAACTACCGCATCAATAGCAACACCTTAAGTACGCACTCAGGGGTGAGAGACCTGGGCACTCAGGTTGAAAGCAACCTCACCTTTGACCACCATGCCTCCACAGTGGTAAAAAGGGCATTCTGTATTGCTTATCTCATAAGTAAGGGCATTGCACCTCCAGAAAAAAAGAAGTTATAACCTCTCTGTAGTCTTCCCTCATTAGGCCAATAATTGAGTACAATGCCCCTTTTGGTATGTACCATTCCAAGCACCTGCAGCAATTGGAGAGACCACAAAAGTTCTAGGTCTTCAACATCTGTCCTGTGTGGATCATCTGAAATCACTTCATGCAGACTACTCAGAGGCGATCTCTGCCTTCCATACAATTTAATCTCTGACAATGCTTTATTAGAAATGCTGCATCGCTGTAGATCAAATGGTACATGAGTTACTCACCCTAAAGACCTTAACCTGGTATGTGACATTAATAGAACTTGCTTGAGGGACAGATTTGTCTCCCAGAGGTTACCACACCATTGGAACACAATCCCACTTCTTGTCAAACAGAGCACCTCATTGGCCTCTTCAAATGCAATCTGGACAATTGGATAGGTAACTATAAATTCACCATGAGGGTTCTACCTGTGTTTCTCTTTGACAGGGGCAATAGGTGCTCATTACGGAAATAAGGGTATAACTTGGATAGGCTTGTAAGGGCCCTAAGGCCATTAGCCTAGTAACTTCCTATCATCCTATGATCCTATGAAATTTACTCCAGGACTGCCCCCTGTACTACTAATGGACTTGGGCAGCTCCTAAATGTTTAATCCTATGCATGGGTCTCCTCAAATTATCTATGTTGTGATTCCAGTTATGCCCATTAGGGGTAATATATAATTATTATAGGTTTAGGTTTATAGGTTTATAGATTAGTACTAAGCTAACTTCCCTTGCAAGCCATTTTAAGCCTAGCCAATTATCCCTTGTAAGACTCAAACCCTGCACCTTTTGTTTGTAAGGCAAACACCTTAACCATTAGGCCACCCTCCCAACCCTATTAACAATGAGATGGGTAAGGCCAGCCTATAAAAAAATGGCATAGGTTATTTAGAGCACAAAAAGAGAAATTGGCTAGGCTGAAAATGGCCCACAAGGGCAGATAGTCAACTGCTTACCTATGAACTAGTGGCTTTGCTTAAAAGCTACAAGAGCTGAAGGGGAATACAGTGTTGACTGGACATACAGAAAATATGCATTTAAAAAGATGGAGTGAAAAACTGAAATACAAGTTGCTATTGCTTCTTCTGTGAATTACAAGATATTTAATTAACTTCCATTTTTAGGATTCGTAGGGATTTCAAGGCAATTGAGTTTCATGACTATGCCTATTCCTTACCAGTACCTATACTCAGGCTGTACTTCCTTTCGCCAGGAGGGCTAAGCCAATCAGTCAGATACTCACCGGGTAAATTTGTGGATACCCATCCAATTATCCAGGTTCCATCTGAAGGATGACAGCATATTGCACTACTTAGCCTGCAGGGGGAGTCTGTTCCAGGGTGGTGAAGCACTGCGTGATGTTTAGAGGGCTCTAAGGTGTGCATCTGATCTCTTGCTGGAACCAAATTTCATCTGTTTTTACTGGATTTAACTCCTCCCTTCAGACACCAGGGAAATGTGCTTTAGTTGTTTAAATTGTTATTTAGCCTGCAAGAGTTTTATTTTTTTGATGTTGGTGCATATTACTAATTGTACACAACTTATTTTGGCAGTGTTTGAAGGCCATCCTGGAACATTGCATGTAATTGTTTTGAGAGACAGGATAACTTGCTGCTGTCCTGGGAGTTCATATTACTGCTGACGTAGAAGAGGGCTGTTTTATGCTTAGTTACTTCAGTTTCCTTTTTTATTATATGTTACTCTGGATCTGTTCTGCAGCACTCTGGCCTCACCACTGTAGGTGACACTGCGGTACCTGGTTAGTGTTTTTTTTCAGTGTTCACCCTTAAAGTCACTGGACAAGCTCTCTGGTGCTCTGCTATTAGCTAATATGCTGTTTGAACATGTCAGCATAGTTGTGCCACTGAGAGCTGCCCTCAGTTGTGCAGGACTGCTGTCAGTTGCTAGTCAAGCATTTAATTGTCATGGTATCGGCTGAGTGCATTTGCACTGGGCCACTGCTAGTAGCACTTTGTGCCCCTCAGTGTTACTAAATTGCTGCCAGTTGACCATAGACTCCAACTTGCTCTAGTAGTTGCCGTACAAGTTGTGTTGTTTTCATGTAGTATGTGTGGGTGGCTACACTAAACTGCTTTTATCTGCTCTGAATTAGTTTGCTTTCACTTAGGATAGCTCTCCTTCTCCATCTTCCACCTAACCAGGCTACAGACAATTTATCCTGAAAAGTTAGCACAAACTAAAGCCAATACCCACCTCAACAAAATGAAAAGGAAACCTGCTTATATCCCTTCTATCGCCAGCCTTATAGCACTTGTTTCTGTCAGACAGTGTAAAAACTGTCATATGCTCAAAGACAATTACCTTATACTTGACAAAAGTAATTCAATCTGTGAGAGGTACAAATATATATGTACTCTGGAGGCACTACTCTCACCCTGTAAGATGACCTTTGAGCATCACACACAGCCATCTACATCTCACCTCAACAAAACTAAACTGTCTTATATTGAACCTATAAAATAGTCACTACCATAGCCGCCTATGATTAAGGAGATTAGGTTTCAGCAAACATCCACCACCACATCAGCATCGTGCTCACACATAAAGCAAAAAAGAAAACGCTTGTACAAGCTCAAAGAGGATTTAATAAAAAATGTTTATTGCTTTTGACTATAAAGTACAATTCTTCTTTGGAACAATACAATTTTTAAACAAAAGACTTAAATACCATTCTAATGGCACATAACAAATTTCATGATATCAAACAATAACAAAATGCCCCAAAAATTATAGTGCTATTTAAAACATGCAATGAAAATAAAAATAAACATATCATAAAGTCTTATTTTTTGTCTTTGTAAAAACACCTTATACTGATACCATTTCATCTTGTAATTTTACTTGCTCATAAATACAACTGCCTCCTGCTTTCCCTTTTCTTTAATTCATTCATATAATCTCCATCCCTCAGGAATCCATCTTCATGGGGGCGTGGCCAAGGATGAACACAGGATAGCAGCAGATTTCTTCAGCTCCACCAATTTCATTACACTGATAGGAATTAATTACTTAAAAAAATAATTTTTGAAGTAATTTTCTTTCTAAATATGTTTGTTTTATATAGTTCTTGAACTATATCTAAAAAAGAAAGGAAATTTTAACAATATTCCTGTCAGAAATCACTTTGGAAATTTTCCTGTCAGTTTATCAGTCTGAAATGAGTTCCAGTAAGACAAGAAAGAACTTCAGTCTCTGATAACTATAATCCAGCAACTTACTGCTAAGATGGATAAAATGGATACTAAAATTGATACCTTCATAGAAAAAACTACAAAACAAATAGACTTGTTACATATAGACCTGCAACAACAGAAGATCCAGATGACAGGCATAGAAGAAGCTGTGAATGACATGGAAAATAGAATCCAAGAAGAGGAAATCAACATTGAGTTTCTGCTGAAACAAAATACACATTTACAAACAAAGCTGGATGACCTGGAAAATAGATCTAGGCGCAATAACATTAGGATTTTTGGACTGCCAGAAAATATTGAAGGTAACAATATTACTTCTTTTTAACAACATGGCTCCCTAAAACTTTAGACTTACCAGAAGCATTCTCTTTTGGTATCGAAAGAGCACATAGATCTATTGCTAATACTGACTCTAACAAAAACTATCCTAGATCAGTTATAGTTAGATTTCTATCATCTTTTGATAAAGAGATGGTTCTTAAATCTGCTTGGGCTAAAGCTCCTGTTAAGATTAATGAGACAACTGTGCGTTTTGACAATGACTATTCTTCCTTGGTAATAGCTAAAAGAAAAGTTTTTCTGCCACTAATAAGGGAGCTTAAAAAAGCACAGTTTAAAACATACCTTCTGTTTCCTGCCAAGCTAAAAATCTTCCTTCCTGATGGTCCTAAAATTTTTGATGACTTAGACTCTGCTTTACTGTTTATCAAAAAAAATAAGATTTTGGATAAAATAGAGGAAATGGAATGGGCTAGTCCTTCATTAAAGAGACTGGCAACTGAAACTTCGTGGAAGACTTCAGAGAAGAAGAAGAGACTAAAAAACAAATGATTTGTTCTATGTTTTTTTTTTTATTTATTTTCTCTCATCATTTTACTTCATTATTAATCTTTTTAAATATAGTCCCTGCATTTCCAGAAAGCCACAAATATTCTGAAAAAGATTTAATCAAAGTTATTCTCTGTGTGCAAAAAAATGTTTTGTTTCATAACCAGTCAAAATATCTGAGGAACTAATAACAAGCTATTATTCAATTTGTTTCTCTTTCTGAAAAAGAGAAGTAAGGTCAGTAATTTGATACATTTTTTTCTTTTTTCTCCTTTTCTTCTTTTCTTTGTTTAAACAATGACATTCTATTTAGATTATGTAGTGGGTAAAGGGTGGGGGAGGGCAGGGAGAGAAGAGTAATGAAAATATGATAAATGGAATAATAGCATATTTATTCCTTGTAAAAAGTTTATATGTTCTTCAAATGCTATTCCTAATTATACTTTCTTGATTATACTGCTTATGCTTGTTTGTAAATAATCTGTCATGCTTTAACTAATAATAATTAAAACTAAATAATAGTAAATAATATGTTTTATGTTTAACTGTATTAATATAAACAGTAAGTAATATTCCAGTGTATATACTTCTTATAGCTTTCTCTTACATTTTTTTTATTTCTGCTTTACACTCTTTTATTTTCTACTCTCTTTTTCTTTTCTTTATTCTTTCTCTTTATTTTTTTTTCATATTAATATATAGAAATGCTTTTGATCATATAGACACAGTAAATAATAAGATTTGCATAAAAATTGAGTTGGGACAAACATATTGAGTTTTATTACTTATTAATAACTTTGGGCTTAATTTCACTTACATAGAGGCTGTAATAACCTGTAAAATACATCGCAAAGGTTTTGTCATGTTTAGATGCATTTACACTGCTAAATGAATGTTTGTCACTAGTTTTTAACAAGTTTCCTGCCAAAATGTTAAGGGAGACAATCTGGGATGTGGGCTACCTCATGAACAGTGTCCTTGATTTGTTTTAAAAGCTTCAACTCTCAGAATTCTCACAGAGAAGCTGAAAGCAGTCAATTTGACCTTTGACCCAGATATCACACTGACACATCACAGATTCAGGAAGAACACTCTACCAGGAAGTAGAACTGATGCAAATGCGACTATGTGAAGGAAAATGAACTCTTTAACATTTAAATGTGAGTTATTTTATATAATTACTTAAATATCTATGTTATAATTCATAAAATATGTCAGTTATAATAATTTTAAATGATGCAGTTTCTTGTAGTAAGTAAATGTCTTATTTTAGAAGGCATAGAAAATGAAACATTTATTCAAGTGTTTTGAAAATCTACTTGACTGCAGCATACTAATCTGTGTTAAAACTTATGTTCCAAACATATACATTACTATAACTCATTTAATTCATCTGATTGACAAGCATAAATAACTTTATAACTCTATTCTGGAAGAAATTGTCATGTGATATATTTTAAAGCAGTAGTATAGACATACAGAATACAGATGGCTTTTTTTACAATAATGCAAGTGTTTCTGAGAATTTGCATAACTATGCAGTATGATTTATAACAATTTCTATAAATATAATATTTTATTCTATTGACAATAATGAGTATGAGTAAAATACTCATATACAAGTAATTCAAGTTTTTTTTTGGAAGCTGTTGACTGCATTTACATGACAGAAAATAGATGCATCTTAATATATGTAATGTCTGAACCATATTAGCCAAAGTTTTTGATTTAAATGAATGTTAGAACTTATTTTTACATACTTTGAATAAATTAATATGTAAATATGCCTTCCTTTTTTTTTTTTTTCTCTCTCTCTTTCTTTTATTTATCTCTCTCCTCTTGGTTCCTAATATCAAGATTATTTGAATGCTATTTGAATACAAGTGTATTATATTACATAGATGTATATAGTAGTATGAATAGTTTAAAAAAAAGTTTATTTTAGTTTATATGATGCTGTTTTATCAAATGTGTAGTCTTGTCTTGCTAGATAATTGAATTGAAAGCTGTTAATTTAAGTTAAATATAACCAGTATTAAATTGATAAGGTGGTAGCTGAGGTACTGCTGCTTAGGGTAGGGGGTTAACTTGAGTGGTAAATACTACTCTAAGTTGGAGTTTTAACTCCAGGCTGGATGCAAGGTTTAATCCTTACATTATTTTCACTTGTTCATTGTTATATGTATATAGTTTTGACATCCACAATATATTTTGTACACTCATTGTCACTACAAACAAAATTTAATCCTATACAAAATCCCATAAGAGATTCAATAAATACAGCTATATTTAAAGGTACACCTAAAGGAGGAGATGTAACATTACTTATCTTGTTATTTGTTATTTTGATCATAAGATTCTTAAGTTTTAAAATGCCAAATGACATCTTTAAAAGGAATTTCTTTAAACATTAATGGATTGAATAATCCGTGTAAAAGGGCAAGCCTAATAAGATACATTAATTTACATAAGGCCAACTTAGTCTTCCTGCAAGAAACCCATCTCTTGAAAAAAGATATTGATAAACTAGCCACAAACAAATATACAGTATTGGTTAGTTCAGAGCACACTCAGAAAAAGAGGAGTGGCTATTTTATGGAATAAAAGTATGCCCATTCCTAAAACCATTAAGTCTTATCAGGATGACAAAGGAATGTTTCGTATGGTTACAATACAAATTAATGGGAAGACTTACACTTTAATTAATGTATATTGGATACCTGGAATTGGTATTAATACAGTGAAACATCATCTTGATAAGATTATATCATTCTCTATAGGAGATATTATTTTAGCTGGTGACTTTAATTGTATACTACATGAAAATGACAGTACCACTATAGGAAAAAGGAAAATTACATCTAATGCAAAACATTTAAAAGATTTTGCTAATTCTTATCATTTAAATGATATTAATAATCAGATAGATTCAAAATCATTACCATGCACCTTTTTTTCTAACAGATACAAAACTTATTCAAAAATTGATAGGGTCTTTATTTCTAACCAGATGGTAACAGATTTAATTAATTCCAAAATCATTTCATGTCCTATATCTGATCATAATTCAATTGTTTTTGAATTCATGATAAAAAATACTCATAATGTTCAGATCAAAAGGATACCAGCATACTTAACTCAACTAAAAGACTATAAAGAATATATACTTTCAGAAGTAAAACATTTTTTAGACATAAATAATACTCCTGAAGTCTCCATTGTCTATGTTTGGGATGCCTTAAAATCATATCTATATGGACAAAGTATCAGATGGTATAATAATAAAAGGAAATCTTGGGATAAGGAATTGTTAGATATTCAAAGTAAATTAGACTCTTATAAACATAATAATAAAGAAAATATTATGGACAAGAAAGTTATTGAAGAAATAAACAAACTAAATGAGAAATACAAAGAAATTTTAACTCATAAATTAAAATAACTTTAGAGAAATACAAGTTTTTGTCTTATTCAATAAGCCCCAAATACTTACATAGACTTAAAAATAAAACAAAAAGGTTGAATAAACAAAACCATATCAAAGAAATCTTTTCTCTAAGGAAAAAGAAGAATGTTTCTAGTATACCAGAAATACTAGATGAATTTAGAAATCACTTTCACAAAATTAACCATAATAATATTAACATGGAACCTAAAGATAAAATAAAGGAGTTTATAACCACAAACATGAATAAAAAGCTTAATAAACAACAGATTAAACTATTGGACAAAAGTATTTCATATACAGAGGTTATTACACAAATAAATAAGCTTAAATCAAAGAAAGCACCGGGTAATGATGGTATTATACCAGAGATATATAAAATCCTTTCTAAAAGTACATATTCATTAATACATAAGGTTTTTATTTTGGCCCAAACTGAGTTAATAACCCCCCCATCTTGGCAATATACATTTATTTTGCCAATTTTAAAACCTAATAAAGATCCAACTAGATGTACTTCATATCGGCCCATCTCATTACTTAATGTTGATTATAAAATGTTTATGAGTATTTTTGCTGATAGATTGAAGACAATCATCCCGGCATTATAGATATAGATCAGACAGGCTTCATTGTAAATAGAAATACTTTTGATAATATAAGAAGAACTTTAACATTAATTGATTTTGCAAATAGGAAAAAGAAAGATTTAACACTTATTAGTCTTGATATAAGTTCAGCATTTGATTCAGTAAGTTGGGACTATCTGTTTACCTTACTGAAGTGCACAAACTTCTCAGATGCATTTGTAACTCTAATTGAGCATTTATACAAAGGAACATTGGCTTATATTAAGGTAGGAACATATGTTTCACAAAAAATACCCATTTGTAAAGGTACAAAACAAGGATGTCCACTTTCTCCACTATTATTCACTTTAGTAATGGAGCCTTGGGCTAATTTGATCAGAAACAGTACTGACATAGAGGGTTTTGAAATAGATGAAAATACAATATCCAAAATTCAACTTTTTGCAGATGATGTTCTAATTACATCAGCAGGATCTAATTCTTCTATGCAGTCTCTATTTGATAAAATGATAAATTTTAAAAGTATTTCTGGTTTAATATTCAATGAAGAAAAAACTAAAATACTACCTATATATACACGAAAAATATTCTCATTAGTGATTTTACTAAATATGTACCCAATTCAGGTCAGATAACTTATTTAGGTATAATACTATCTAAAGATATTAAATCTATTATATATAATAATTATAATACCTGTTTTCTTAATATACAAAATCTTTTAATACCTGGAATAATATGTTTTTACTATGGAGGAGAGACTTACAATTATTAAAATGATAATATTCCCCAAGATTTTATACTTAATACAATCAATAATACTTCCACCTACAAAAATAATTATCAAGAAACTGAATACACTAATGTTAAATTTCCTATGGGCACCTAATAGACCTAGGATTGCATTAAAGAAACATACTAATAGCTGGTCTCAAGGGGTATTTCTTTTCCAGACTTTAATTTATATACTAGCTCTTCTATTGTAAAAGTTATTACTTTATTAATAGATCAGTCATATGTCGCAAAATGGAAAGATTATTGGGAGCTAATTAGTATGCACTTCATGAAAATCTCCTTAACACATAAAAATATGATTGTAAATAACTCCATGTTATGGTTACTAAAGGAATTTTGTACTTCACCTATTACACCTAAACATATGGTTTGTTACCCATTAAATATTATTATTAGCTATCGTAACTTTATATTCATGCACCCTAAGTATAGGGAATGAAATTTTATTATATTCCCTATAATGTATACTCAGGGTATGCTTTTGTCATCTACTTCTGAAGGAACTCATTTAGCTATAGATAATGATCTAAAGTACTGGTATCAGTTGATATCTGATAATAAAGTTAAACATCTAGATTTCTTAAAACAAGAATTTGATCTAAAAGAAACTTGCTGGTTAGAGGTTCAGACCTTTAGACAACATCTCATTAATAAAATAGATCTAATGTCTATAACAGTTAAATAATCTATTCCAACACTGATTGATTACTTGATATTAAATTTACAACATAAAGTTTCTGATAAAGGTAAACTTTCATACATACATAAAATTATCAGACAAGAAACTTTTTACAGTGTAGATACATACTGGAATTGTTTCACTTCTATTAATGGGGACCCACCAAATCAACAAGATAAACAATATATACTGGAATCTGCATATAGAACTACATCTTCCATTGTCTGGAGACTTTATACATGGAAATTTTTACATAGATATTTTTATACACCTTTTATGATGAATAAAATAAATAATAAAGATAATCTATGTAAGAGATGTAATGTAGAAATTAATGCTGACTGGGCTCATATGTTTTATGACTGTATAATATTGAAAGAATACTGGAAGTCAATTAATGAATTTTTGCAGGCTCTTTTTACAGATAATTTCATTATTTCTAAATCTCTTATATTATTCAACACACCTGTACCTCAAAGTGTTAAAAAGATTAAGCTTCCCTTGTTATGGTCTATTCTAGCAGTGGCTAGGAAAATAATAACCAGAAATTGGATTTCATATACACCTCCTTTGTTCAATGAATTTAAAAATGTTATGAATATAGTGTGCCATATGGAAATAAACACAATTAGGTCAAGAACAACTAGAAAAACATCTTATTATATTGTATGGGATAATTTACAAAATTTGTTAAAAAAATCCTAATTTCAATAGCATGGTATTTTAGTTTAATTAATTGATCTGATTGTAGTGGATGTCTTTGTAAATACTTTAGTTGTTTTGTTGAATGTTATAATCATATCTATTTTTAATTACTTGTATAAAATTGTTATGATATTTCTCTTGTATGTTAAAACAATAAACCTGTTTTGAAAAAAAAAGGAATCCATCTTCATGATGGACTGCAAAAAAAAAAACAATTTTTAAAAGCCACTACAAATTACAGATTGTTTAAATAAAGTATTATTTTCACATTTTTTTTAAATTTTGATGCCAGCTATTCTCTTCATTAATGCCCTTCTTTTCATACATACATAAACACATCACAGTTACATGTAGATCACACAGCAATGTAAAATATACTCCTAGATTTGCATGTTTAATGTTACTTTGTATTCAAGGCTCTATTTAAACCTTGTATAGCTAAATATGGCCCATCACAAAACACACCCCAACATTTAAAAGTGCCTTTTATTTTTATCGGCATGTAATCTCGGTAGATTACAGCCCTGTCTCCAGGATGAGCAAACTGAAGTAAACCACTAAAGTCCACCTGCTTACCTTACCAGTGTACATTCTACAGTCCATGGAGCACGGGTGTACCTCATCATGTCTGATAGCCACAGATGATGAGACAAGTTACACTCCCTAGCTTCACTGAGCCATTCAGGGTACCCATGTACTTAGGGGGCCACCAGCATGTTAAGAGACCACATAGAATATGGAATGCCCTAAGAAAAAACACAAAATAACCTGAAACTGAAAAGAAAATGTTTGGCTATTCTTCATCAGAAAAGTGAATCTAAAGCACATATCATACCTAGCCAATGAAACTGACCTGTGAAACAAATCTGAGAAGAATGATGTTTTCATTCTGGCAAAACTCCAGAAATAACAGCTCAGTTCACCACAGCAAAAAGGTTCATTAACCAACATTCACAACAATGCTTCTTTGGGTTAAAAAACAGAGACCCGCCTCTACCTGGATTTTATAACTATCAAGACCACATGATTTCAAACACTGTGACTCACTGGTCACCTTAATTTCATCTGTCTCAACTTCAGAACAGTTTGAATATTATTAAACCCCTTCACATCTGGGCTTGGATCCACTCTTAGTTTATTAATTCGTTTATACCTTACATTTTCTGTACTATGTCTCTACCCCCATAATTTTACTACAATTACTGTATAACTAAAATTTAAAAACATTAAACTGGAGATGTATTTTATATGCTTAAATAAAGCATTAGTTTCAACACTTCTAATTTTAGACATATGATCACATATTCCTTCCCATAACATCCTATTAGACATGCCAATACAAAATGCTGAGCACTATCTGCATTTCGGTGAATTTACTATGACTTTGTGTCAGGGGTGGCACAGATATCACAATAAAACATCTTACATGTAATTAGCTGTTCATACTATAATTACACAAAAAAATGGACATTTCCATGTCAAAGATACACCATTTGTAAGTTTATTTCAAGGAATAATTTATTTACACACCCCATTATGCAAACAAAGTTTTATTTTAATACCTACATCACCTGTGACACTAAAGACATAGTATAACTAAATGTGAACAATGTTCAGCTTTTTATATTGGCAAGTCTAATAGAAAGCTACGGGAGAAAATATGTGGTCATATGTCTGAAATAAGAAATATTGAAACAAATGATTTATTTAAGCATATAAAAATACATCCCAAGCACATTGTTTTGAATTTTTAGTTTTTCAGAGATTATAGTAGGAGAGGTGGGAACAGTCATTCAAAAAGAGAATGTCGAGTCTATGTGGATTACTAAATTAAAAAAAGATTCAAGCCCAGATTTAAATGGGTTTAATAGCAATAAACCTGTTGTGAAGTTGATAATAAAAATAAGGTGACCAATGAATAACTGAGTTTGAAGTCATGTAGTCTTGATGGTTATATAAACCAGATGGAGGCTGTTTTCTGTTTTTTAACCTAAAGAAATATTGTTGCAAGGACTTGTGAAAAGTGTTTCATGTGGTGATTTGAGCCAGTCTTTTTGGAATTTTTTTAGGAATTTTTCTGGCCAGCCTCATATTTTCCTGTTTGAGTTTTCTTTGTGATTGTATGTTTTCATTCTAATTATATTATGAAACCAGTAATGGTTGAAGTTATTTCTGTTCTACTTCTATGCGATGATCCAGTCATAACAGATTCAGATTATGTGCATTTTACATATATAGTATGTATTAACATATTCTGGTTTACCTCCTAGTGTTGAAGAAGGACTATTCATTGAAATAAACTTCAACTCATTCCATACTGAAGAACTCTCAGACGTACTGGAAATATTTGAGGGAGTAGGAAAGGATAACATTTTAATAGGTAAGTCAGTCAAAGTTCAGTTATAGAAAGACTGTTTTCACTGTAGAGTCTGATATGTCACACAATGCACTAAATAAACATTGCCTATAACAGATATGATTATTGTTAATGTGAACAGTCACTAGTTAACCTGAACATCTATTAGCTACAAATAATAATCATTATTCCCTAGAAATGCAGTAGGCCAGGAACAGTTTATTGCTGTATATTGTCCTCATTAAAACAGCCCAGTTTCCTGATGCATACAGATTATTTGCAGTTACTAGACAAACAAACAGAATGCTATGATACTGAGTAAGCAATGATACACAACATTATGAAGGGGTATGGTATTGCTCAGCATTACCGTAAGAGGGCATTTAAGCCCCTGGAATGCTTACTATTTTAGAAATAAAGTATGACTAGGTGTGGATATCATAGGATTTACCCACAGTTGGTGCAGTTTGATTTGCATGACTGATTAAACAAAGCCAACCATGGGTAAATCCTATGATATGTACACACAGGAATGGATTTTTTTTTTGCTGTTATACAATGACATTATTTACAAAAGCAATTGCTTACCTTTCTTAAGCAATTCCATTCTATGATGGCAGTTTACTCTTCTTCTGCAGTAACTTCCTTGAGTGAAATGAGTTAAGCATGTAGCAAACATGTTCAGCATTTATGTGCTGAAACTTGCATAGCACACTGCTGTTTCTGCCATATTTTTTTAAACTTGAGAGTCAGAAGAATGCAGTTATGGAAATGTTTACTTTCACACTCCTGCCTTTCTGATCCCTAAATTCATACATGGATTACTTTTTTTATTTTTTACTAGTTGTTTGAGTTAGTATAGAAAAAAAGAAAAAAAAAACAGCTGTGATTGCTTTTCTTTAGTAGTTATGAACCACAGGAATATTTATTTCAGCATGGCTACCAAACTCATTCCAGTGATTAACAGCTCCTTTGCTCAAGTATTCTGAACAAATGCAAAACTAATAATGTGACAAAGAGCAGAATCATGGAAATTTTTAAATATCGCCTAAGTTACTTAAAGTTAATAGAACAGCATTTTTTGACATCAACATACATTCTCTGAGCAACAACAAGAACAGAACTTCAATGTTTGGCATTATTGACTAATAGATATCCTCAGTGATTTACCACAAATTTGGAAATTATATGAGGTGCAGGGCAAAAAAATAGACTATCAGGTGCATTCTACAAAAGTTTGAATGGTTGAAAGGTATGGTTACTGGCAGTACATTCAGTTGTAGTGCAGGTGAGCATACCTCTCATTCAATCCAAGTTTTGCAGAACATCCCTCATTTTTCTCACAGTTTGTCCTGTCCCTCATAAAATATGTTAGGGATGGAGTTATCCAGCATGTTCCAATATAAAGCCTGGCTGTTCAATAACACTTCGGCAAACAATTTTTTTTCCTGTTGGTGTATGCTTAATTTAAAATGGGAATCGTGATTGGGCTGTCCAATCAGCATGCAAACTATTTTTAATATTAATGACCATTTCTTGCATAATTCTCAGTAATGTTCACTTTAAAGGGCTAGCTGTGGCTATGCAGTCAAACACTCTGCTTGTGCTGTGCTGATGAGGTCATAACAAAGTCAAAATATGCATATCCACAGCTAGTGGGGTTTGGCTTTATTGGCCTGAAATTGTACATTAAAATGATGAAACAAGTCATGGGCATTCAGAATCGCCAATTAGCTGAAACACCTGATGTTTATAAGGATCATTTGCATATATCCCATGTGCCTCTGATGCAAGAGGTTTGGGAGGTCACTCAGTTGAAGTTCTACCTTTGCTGGAGTTTTCATTTTGTTTTTACTGATTGGTTTTTCAGTGACCTTTTCACTTATTGCTTTAGTTTGTTGTTTGGGATATTTTTGCAGTGTCCCTAATGATAATGGACATCAGCTGGGTATAACAGCCCATAATAGCCCTGTGTTTCTTATGCTTAGTCAAACACTCTGCTTGTGCTTTGCTGATGAGATCATAACAAGGCCAAAATACGCATATCCACAGCTAGTGGGGGTTGGCTTTATTGGCCTGAAATTGTCCATTAAAATGACAAAATAAGTCATGGGCATTCAGAATTGCCAATTAGCTGAAACACCTGATGCTTATAAGGATCATCTGCATATATCCCATGTGCCTCTGATACAAGAGGTTTGGGAGGTCACTAAATGGAAGTTCTAGCTTTGCTGGAGTTTTCATTTTGTTTTTACTAAACAGTAATGTTTAAAACTAAAATGCATATTTTAACAGTTTTATATGAAAGTCATCCTTAAATGGGAAATGTGATTTCAGGGTTGTCAGGCAGAAACTCCTTTTTGATTTTAAGACTAAAGAATGCAATTGAAAAGCATGATACTGACAGCAGAAATAATAATTTTGAATGCACTGTGTAAAATCTTCATTAGAATATTGAATTTTTAATATAAAAAATAACTATACATAAATTAAAAAGTCAAATATAAATAAATATATAAAATAAATATTTGATTTTTTTATATAAAAATAACTATATAAATAAATTAAATAAAAAATTCAAATATTATTTTAATGAAGATTTTACACAGTGCATTCAAAATTATTATTTCTGCTGTCAGCATCATGCTTTTCAGTTGCATTCTTTAGTCTTATATATGGTATGTTAAAAATAGTTTGATCCTGAATTAGAAGTACAAAGAGAGGGAGCATTGAATGTGACCCATGCAATGTTGTCTCTCTTAATGGACCAAGTCTGTGGTGTGTCAGATTGGGGTAGGAAGTAAGATTAGTTTTGCTAGTTCACCTATCCCAGGAGACAGGGCATGACATTCAGCAAGGGCTACAACTGATATAGGCTTTAACACTGTTACAAACTAATGGAGACATAAACTGACTAATCATTACACGAAGGCTCAGTTATGGGGAGAGTAGGCAGAAAATATAACATAATGATCCTACCTGCCAGTGGGTGCTGATTCATCTTACTCTGCCTTGGCACTGGCCAATCAGTAGCTGAACAAAAGACTCAACAAAGTAAGGAAGGAGTTTTCTGATCATGGCATGGAGGGACAACAGAATTTTAACAAGAAGAGAAGCTACGTCCCTTTGCTGAAATGGACAAATACAGCAATATATATTGGATGCAGTACTAATCTGAGCTATTTTGTTAATCACATCACAGATTTTATGACTGAGGAACCAGCACATGTTTTGGAGTGAAGAATTATCATGGCATATTGTTTTTTAGTAAGTATAGATATTTAGAACATGTGCTGGTGGGGTTTCAGTGTGAGAATGGAGGGGAATTGGATGCTGCTAGTGTTTTGTAGGTGATTAAAAATTAAGGCTCATGCTAAAGCATTTGTCAGTGTTACTAAATTTTAGCTGTCACATAGAAATGAGCCCCTCTCATACATACAAAGATGACTCCAGCCATGCATTAATTTAACGTTTTCAATTTTTCATAATAAGTATAAATGAAGCAATTACAAAGGTCATGCAGAGTTAGAAAAATAATTAATGGGATTTGGAAACAATTTGTGTAATATGCAGTGCAAATTTCCATGGTTCACAGACATGCAAGGGCTTGGTAAATGAAAGGAAAGGCTTCACATTTGTTTTTAGATAATATACAGTGCACACAGAGGGAAAACAATATATGTCCATAACTGATTTTACACAAGTATAGCAATTCAAAAGAGTTCAAATCTAGTCTGGTGAAATGAGCAAGTATAAATTAGCACAATACATGGAAAATATCAACCTGCACAGCAGAATTGTTAAAAACATCCGAAGGATTTGTTCACTTGAACAAACTTCATATAATTTAAGTAATGCAGGGTTCTATGTCACATTGAAAAGCCCACTTGCAATGCCATCATTGGTGAGTGGTGACTGATCCATATAGGCCACTGGATAACTGACCAGCAGATCACAGATTACTAATAAGTAGAGCATGTGTTACAGAGGACCATCTGTGACATATGCAGACTTTAACAATAAGGCATGTGGTAGCTTCACTATTGTGACCACAGAAGCTTTTGAATGATCTGAAAGGCTACTTGGGTCATCTCCCAATCTTTTATGTTAAGGATGGAAGAGAAGTCCTCTGATATATAAATGTAATATGTGCAAAAGAATATCTAGTTTCCATTATAAAAAAGAAGAGTGCTGCCATGATGTGTAGTTTTTGTAATATTGCCATCCTCCTTTCACTCCTTCTTGCATTAATTGTATGTAATGCTATAAACAAGAAAACTTATCTTTCCATTTGAGATGTGTGCATCAACAGCAGCAGTTACAGTATGCTGACCTGCCAGCTGGTCTACAATGCTAAATGGACTTCTAATAGATGCATTTAGTCAGTATGTTGGTAGTGTGCATAATATCAAAATATCACATGTATAAGCTTGTCTGTTGTTTCTAGCAGGGAGATATCCCTGAAGGAAATTTAGATGGTAGGTGCAGACATGATAGTGCCAAATAATTCATAAAACCATCCATATTAACCAAATGTTTAATAAACCTCTCATAAAAAAAGCTATACATTGCTGTTGATACAGGATACCCCCTTGAGCCATGACTGATGGCATGATGTAGTATCTACATTCATTGATAGAATATCATAGTAATGCTACCTAAAGTCAACTTGTAGCAAGTACATTCAATTGTGATGCTACTTATAGCCAGATTGATGTAGCTTTGGAACATTTAAGTGTTTGCATAACTAACGGCATGATTCAGATTCCTTGACACACCACAGGTCAATATATGCACTCCAGTCTTCACTTGACAAAGTGAGCTAGATATTTGTTGTGCGCACCATGTTTTACATAATGTTTGCCAGGAAGCAAGCTACCAATGCTGTGGTCAGAAGACTGGTAGCACTACAGTCACCTGCACCACAACCAGCTTTATCAGGGCATGATAGTGTCAGCAGCAACCAATAATTTAGTGGAGATAAAGTGGCACCCTCCCATAGATGCAGACCCCAGAGCAGGTAAGCACAAGCAGAGCAGACACATATGGTACATGCTTATGTCTTATGGAAGCATAGAAGTGGTGCAGAAGGGACACTATAGAACAACTCCCTTGCTCATAAGGAACACTGCCCTATAGAACAGCACCCTGCTCAGTAAATTTCAAATCCAAAACTCCAACTACTCCCTTCAGAATTCTCTCTCCTGCTTTCTAGTCCATTCTTTACCCTTGCTTCCTGTGAAAGGTCCTTCTCCAAACTTGTTCCAGCTTGTTAGAACTGTACTGGAACCTATTAAACAAGCTGAAAATATTACCTCTTTCAAGAATTCTCTTCGATATCATTTGCTGAATGGAAACAAATGTTAAGTGCTTCAGAGATACTGGCTAAAGCATTTCTATGTCTCACCACCCCTAACTCTTAATTTCTACTCTCTTAACATACACTATGTGAAAAGCGTCAGGTCAGGGCTTTATTCTTATTGTAAATTATGTAGTTCTACTATGTGTGCAGCCATTTTTAGCTATTATTTTTATTATACTCAGTCAGTATGATCCTTTTATTCCACACTTTCCATTGCACTTTATATCATCACACTCTGCTCCTGCAAATTCTCTTCATGTCTCCCAGCACCAGACAAATGACAAATAAAAGAGACTTACATCCCATACTAAATTAAACATACTGAAACACTTTATCTTTTTATTATCAGGTACTTTCTGTTATTTTCTACACTTATAATATGTCTCATTTTTTTCACACCCACTTATGGATTATTGTATAGTTGTTTGACTTAGTTGTATATTAGTCAACTTGCATTATACTGTATGTATAACTTTGTTGAGTATTTTATCTGTATGCTTTTCTCTACTTCCATTTTTTTTGCAATGTATAAGCATCTTATTGTAATCAGTATGTATTCTGTTTGTCCTTTGCTACTGCCTCTTTAGCCTGGGTCATTCCTAAAAAGAGTCCTAGGGCCAGTTCACTTGTCAAGTCAACATGCATCAAATAAATAAACAAAAAAGCTCCTGCAGTTTCGATAGTGGTAGCTGTACTGATAATACAATGCAGTGCATGGGCTTCCTACACCTTGCATCATACAGTGTCACAGGGGAATACAAACAAAAAGGTGTCACATCAGTTAGCTGCCATCATTTCCATACATGACAAGAAACAAATCACATCATAACAAGGAACATACACGTCTCTAAGAACACATGAAACGCACAAGAAATTTAGATAAATCTGAAATCACGGCTAATAAAGAGGGTATTCAGGTGTGGCTCCACAGGGGGCGTGGCCAAGATTGTGAGCAGTTAACATCAGTTTTTTTTTTTAAGCACTGCTTCATTTTAACATCTCTGACAAGATTTTTACTAAAAAACTCAAATAGAACATTTCAAAACTTGATGAATTTATAGTTGAACATCTGCTAAAAGATTTACTACAAAAATAATGAGTTTGAAACTCTTTTAATTACCTTTTTCCTGTCAAGAAAACTAGAAAGAACTAATTGTCTCAGAATGAGCCACTCAAAGCCCAGTGTACAGGACAGTACAATGACAAAAGGCATGCAGGCTATACTAAGTAACATCAATAAGTTATCTGTCAAGACAGATAAAATAGAAAGTAAAATGGACAATTTTAAAGAGGACTGTGAAAAACAAGTTGAAGTGCTAAGTGAATCTTTTAAACAAAAATCGTCACAAATCTCAAGTATAGTGGAGGCAGTGTCTGATTTTGATGGATGATTACTTGAAAATGAGAATAACACTGAATTTTTTTTAAAACAAAATAACTTATTCTGGGAAAAAATAGAACACTTGGAGAACAGATCTAGAAAGAATAATATCAAGATTTACATAATTCCTGAAAAAGAAGAGGGAGACATTATGATTCAATTACTTAAAGCCTGATTGCCTAAAACTTTGAACCTGCCTGAAGCTTTTTCATATGGCATTGAAAGGGCACATAGATCACTTTTCAACTCATCTTTAAAAAAAAAAAACAAGATAAGGATTTCATCTTAAAAGCTGCATAGATTAATTATCCAGTTAAAGAAAATACTTTAAGATTTGACAATAACTATTCAAAATAAATGATGTCAAAGATAAAAACGTGTGCCACTTGTTAAAAGCTTAAAGAAAAACAATATTAAAGCACAAATCTTGTTTCAGCAAAAAAAAAAAATGATTTGCCTTCCAGAAGGAAAAAAGATTTTTAACACCTTGAAAGATGCAATGGACTTTATACAGAAAAATAAGATCCTAATAAAAACAGAAGAAAGGGACTGGAATCTATCAGCATCTTTGAAGAGAAATGCAGCAAGAGATAATTGGTTAATAGAAGACAAAATAGTAAAAAACTGAAGGACAAATGAAAAGCAGTGCATTTCATGGTTATGAATTCTTATTAATTTAAAGAAGTACTTGAATACTTCTGAACAGGTGCTGAATATTACTTTTTACAAGATAAATCATTTATTTATTTATTTCCATACTTCAAATGGTTACTAATTCACTTTTTAAAATGTTAGAGTTTGATTCTTTTAACTATATATGAAATTAATGTCACTTATTTTCTGTTTGAGTTTAAAAGGCCAACTATTCATCTTATTAAAAGTTAATCGTTATTATAGTGAAACTTAGGTGGCACACTTTCTGATATCTTGGCAGAGTTGAGCAATGTACTATTAAATATACTACAAGATACAACAAATGACACTAAAGAGGCATGTTAAGTTACATTCTGGGGTCTTAAAATGGTCCAGCAGTGTGCTACTGATAGTATACTTGACATGCAATAGTACCCAGGAAAGACATGCTATGTTATAAACAAAGTATAAAATATAGCTTTTTGTATATATAAAAGTTCTTATTGGAATGTCAAATAATTAGAGTAACATTCACACTTTTATCAGTTAAACCTGGATCACACATAACTGACATGTTTTTAATGTAAGTGTATATACTATGTCTCTTTTAAAAATTACAGTCTGCTTTATATTAATCATCTCATACAAATAGTGCTTACTGAATCATTAAATTCTTTAAATATAACAGCTTTTAGTGGTTAAAATACTTTGATATGTTTTTGTTGTTTTTTTTTTTTTTTTTTTTTTTTTTTTTAGTGGTTTGGAGGGATTAGAAGGATTGATGTGCAATGTTCAGATGCTTGGATTCACTTGCAAGCATCTTTATGTGAATTCTAACTGAATTACTGTTCATCTTCAAATCCTTATCATGAAAACCAGATTGAAACAACTTAAGAGTCATGAGCAATTTTGTTATGCTGTAAGAGTTCTAAAATTCTAAGAACTGTCCAGGTTACTTTTTCTTCTTTAAAAGTAAATAATCATAATATTTTAAAACATATGCTAAGATGTCAAAGAATACAAGTTAGACAATAAGCAAAAGATAGTGAATCACATTCTAAAACACTGTCAGTTATTACATAGTTCTGAATGGTTGCTACTGATAGTATACTTGACATGCAATAGAACCCAGGAAAGTTAGGATATATTATAAACAAAGTATAAAAGATACAGTTTCTGACATATATAAAATGTATTATTGGAATGTTATCAAATAATTAGAGTAACATTCACACTTTTACAAGTTAAACCTGGATCACTGACAGCTGTCATCCTTTTAATGCATTTTTGTATGCTATGTTCCCTTTAAAATCTGACAACCTGCTTTATATTAAACATATTGTATGAATAGTGCTTACTTATGATCCTATGAACAATTTTACACATAGTAGATAAAATAGAAAAAAATAAATAAATCATCTGACCTATAAATTAATAAATATGAAAATAACAACTGATTTCCTACCTGTAGTAGACCAGGGAGATAATTTGAGGTAAAGGGAAAGATGATTCAGAGATATTCAGTTTGGTCAACTTATAATAAAGATTCTGAACACCTATTTAACTTTTCTTTTCCTAATAGCTCACTGATGGACTTTTTTAAGATGATGTATACTAAAAATATGAGACACATTAATATGAATCAAAAACATGAGCTAAGCATTGTTAGTCTAATGGAGAGTTTAAGAGGTAGTTCATAGGTTCATAGGTTGGTACTAGGCTATCTGCCCAAAGGCATTTATAAGCCTAGCCAGAATGTGTTGGCTTTCGCCGCCCCCTTAGATTAGTTCCCTGTGCCTCTGTCCAGCAGAGCCACTAAAGTGATCCCTGAGGTAAACTTTCTGTTTCCCATCCACTCATCAAGGTTTCTTTTGAAGAGTGTTAGCGAGGAGCTCTGCCTAATGTAGATTGGGATCTTGTTCCAAAGCATGGAAGTCTCTGGGACAGGAATCTATCCCTCCAGCACCTCTTATTTATTGTTGAGGTGAGGTTTAGATCCCTAGAGCATGTGGCTTGAGGGGATAAGGTTTTCTTTAGGTGAAGCATGTCCATCAATTCTGGGTTGGACATGGCCTATGTCAGGCAGAGATCACCTCTGAGTAGGCAGTATGCAACCAAGTACAACTGGAGTTTCATCAGTTGAACTGCATAGGGCATCTCTTTGAGGCCAGTGATTCAATTGGTGAGGTACTTCTGTGGTCTTTCCAGCTGTTGCAGGTGTCTTGTAAGGTACATCCTAAATGGGGCATTGTACTCTATGATGGGTCTGATGAGTGATGAGTAGAGGGGCACAATGACCTCTTTTGATCTGTATACGAACCCTTTTGTGATTAGGTGTGCCACATAGAAGGATTGTCTGACCAATTTGGCAATGTGATTATCAAAGGTGAGAGTTCTATCTACTTGGGTCCCCAGATCCCTTATTATGTCTTTCGTATTTAGGGGACTACCACCTATGTGGTAGTTTGTGGCTACTTTGTTTTTTTCCAAAGGGGATGACTATGCACTTTTTGGCATTTAGCTTGAGGCCATAATTTTGACACCAGGTATCCGTCTCAGTGAGACCCTTTTGGAGGATGTCTGTGTCAGCCGGAGAGTCAATTATAGCCCCGTCTGCGAACTTGGTCAGCCATAGTCCTCCTATGCTTGCCTGTACCTCTGAGAAGTATATACCGAACAGGAGGGGTCCTAGGACTGAGCCCTGGGGAATGCCAATTGTAACCAGTTTAGAGTCGGATCTAGCTCCCGCAACTCTCACCATGTGGGTTCTGTCCATGAGCCAGTTGGCAATCCATCTTGTGACGTAGGGGTTTATGTTCAGGTTGGTGAGCTTGTCTATAATACCAGAATTGGGAATGGTGTCGAAGGCCTTAGCGAGGTCTAGGTAGGCTGTGTGCACCACCTTTCCCTCGTCTATAGCCTTGGTAACTGTCTCAAAGAAGTCCACCAGGTTTAGGAGGCATGATCTTCACTTAACAAAGCCAAACTGGGTAGAGTCCTGTGTTTGGAGGTTCCCAATGTCTCTGTTAATGAGTTCCATGATGATGCGCTCCATAGCCTTGCAGACCAAGCTAGTCACGCTTACAGGGCGATAGTTCCCGGGGTCAGTTGTGACTCCACCTTTGTGGAGCAGAATAACTGTTGCTGTGCGCCATTCTATGGGTATGTAGCCTGTGGAGAGGTTGAGTTTGAGCAGTGTGTTTAGGTGAGGAGATAGTTCGTCTTTGAGCTCATGTAGGACGCAGCCTGGGACACCGTCCGGTCCCATTGATGCTGTGGTTTTGGCTTTGGATAGGGCTGTTTTAACCTAGGTGTCTGTGATTTCAGGGACTCTACATTCTTCTGGTATGGTTATGGGCCCTTTTGGGGGTGAGAGGGGGGGTGGAGTTTGCACTGAACCTGTCTGCCAGGATGTTGGCGATATCAGTCGGTTCAGTGTATTTTGTGCCATTTTGCACTAACTCTGAGCAGATCTGAGTATTGCCACTTAGATTCTTGACATAGCTAAAGAATGCCTTGTGGTTATCTTTGGAGTCCTTGGCAATTTTTCTTTCAAAGTTCGCCTTGGATGATTTTATGAGGGATCATAATTTCTTGCTGATATTGATCAGGGATGTCTTCCCTTCTTGGGATTTTACTCTTTTCTGTACTAGTTTCCTCCTTCTATTGTATAGCTTGTTTATGGCAGGAGTCCACCAGACTGGTTTCCTTTTCTTGGAGGAGTGAGTCTTGGTTTTGCTTGGGATGGCATGATCCATGCATTCTTGTAGCTGCCCATAGAATGCATTAGTAAAGGATTTTGCAGCTTGGAAAGTGTTATCCTTCAGCATGGGGGCTTTGAAACTTTCCACCTCAGTATTAAGTAACTTGAAGTTTGCTTTTGAAAAGTTTTTCATGGTGGTTTTCTTTTCCGGGGTTGGGGGCGGAATATGGATATTTAAAGTGATTTGTTTATGGTCAGATCTAACCAGTGAGGGGTTGACCTCTGGTGTGGAACACTGGTCGCCCATGTTGGTGATGACCATGTCCAATATGTTGTCACCTCTGGTAGGAGTGTTGACCAGTTGAACCTGGGCATTTGAGTTTATAAATTCTAGGAAAAGTTGGGCAAGGGAGTTAGTACTTGAGTATTTCTCCCAGTTAATGTTTGGGTAATTGAAATCACCCAATATTAGGGTGTTTGGTAGGACCTTTATGTTTCCCAGTGTTTCCAGAAAAGCGGAATGGGGGTCCTGGGACATGGTGGGTGATCTGTAGCAAGCTACAATTTGAATTGCAGTTTTGCCCATTGTTAGTTGCACGTGGATGATCTCTGAAGCATTGTGCTGTGCCACTAACGTGGAGGTGTGGGTATCCTTGATGAATATGGATACGCCCCTGCCTTTTGTATTTCGGTTTGGGTTCTGTGGCTGAAATGTATGGTATGAGTTGTAGCCTGGTAGTGCTGGGGTGCTCTCTGGAGCCTTAAACCAGGTTTCTGTTACTGCACATATATCAATTTTCTCCATACTGAGGAGTGCCTCAAGTGCATGCATTTTGAGGTTTAGACTTCTGGCATTGAGTAGCATTACCCTCAGTTTTTTGTTACTTGTGCTATTTATGGTGGTGGGTTTGTCTTTTGAGCCTTTCCTAAAAAAGGCACTATGGGGATGGCAAGAGCCTTGGCCAGTATTCGAAAGCCTAAGGGTGACAGGTGCAAGCCATCTCTAGTGAAGCAGCATGGCTTTTTGAGCATGTCATCCCAGGCAGACAGACACTGGATCCCCTTTGAATGACACCAGAAACGTAGCCAGTTGTTGAAATCGAGAATTTGGAATTCTCGTTTTTGTCAAGTTTGTTTGTCTTTTTCAACAAACTAGGAATATGTTATTCCATGGTTGAATGTTTTAGAGTTATATCATTAGGTATTTGTTTTTATTTGTGTCAAAGGTTTTGTCCGTAGCTAAAGATTTCATATTGTTATATATAAAAAATATAAGTTCTGTACATAAATGTGATTTCATTATACCTGTGTTTTCTCTCTCTCTCTCTCTCTTTCTCTTAAATAAATCTCTGATTTTAAATGTAGATCAATGAATATTAATGTACTGAATAATCCAGTAAAGAGAGGGAGTCTGTGCAATTACATAAAGGTGAAATAGTATTTCTGCAGGAAACACATTTACTTAATAAAGATGTAAATAAACTTTCATTAAAGAATTATTGGTTTCAGCAGGTTCTGGCTTTCGAGCTAAAAGAAGAGGCACTCTTGTTTTATGGAAAAACTCACCATACTGCCCAAAGTAAAAGATGCCTATGTTGATAAAATGGTATGTTAAGCATTGTTATAACTGAGTGTAACCAAAAACACTATTTACATTGGGGAACTCTTATTGGATTCCAGGGGTAAGAATTAAAGATAAAAAAATACTTAGACACTATAGCCTATTACATGAAAGGTGAAGTCATAATGGTGGTGATTTTAATTGTATTTTATCAGACAAAGATTTCACTGCCGATAGAAAGCTGATAATCGCATCTTCAGCCAAATACTTAACAAATTTTGTAAATATAATGAATTTAAGGGATATATATATATATATATATATATATATATATATATATATAAGCTAAGGAAAACAAACTTGTTTCAGTTTATCCATTATTCATATAGATATGGAATACAAATAGATATTGATATGATGTTTGTCTCAAACAATCTATCACATATCAGAGAAGTTTCAATAGTTTCATGTCCATTATCAGACCATAATGCTATAATCTTTACTATTATTTTAAAAACTGACAATTTAATACATCACAGTGACCTCCACCTGATTACCGCAATCAACAGAACATGCTGGAGGGACAGGTTCATAACCCAGTGACTGCCCTTGCTATGGAATAGACTCCCCATACACGTCAAACACAGCACCTCACTGGCCCTCTTCTAAAGAAACCTTGATGAGTGGATGGGAAATAGAAAATTTACTCCTGGGATCACTCCAGTGGCTCTACTCAACAGAGGCACTGGGAGCTAAGGTCTGGTGTAGCACGATGTCAGGGTAATCCTATGGGCTAGGTTTGTAAAGGCTACAGGGCATTAGCCTAGTACACACCTATGAACCTATGAACCTATAAGCACCCTACAAGTGGTCATCATACAGACATATTTCACTTTTAAATCTGGACTATAAGATGTTCATGTCCATTTTAACTTACAGAATCAATCTACTTATACCTAAATTCATCAACAATGATCAAGCTGGGTTTATTTTAAATAGTCCAAAATTACTTGTGTGTTGGAACTGCTGGTCTCTGGTGCCTAATTTTGGATTATTAGTTACATTTTGGGCACTGTCACCACATCTTTGCTGTTATTTATTTTAAATAGACAAATACAGGATAATATAATAAGAATATATACATTAATAGACTATGCAAATAAAAATAAGAAGAGATTTCTATCATTAGTCTTGATTTAGAAAAGGCTTTTGACTTAGTTAATTGGTCGTACCTGCTTAAACACTTAAAGTATATAATTTCTCACCTGGTGCTAATTGTATTAATTTATACAATAACTCTTGTGTTTATGTCAAAATAGGCTCTTTTTTTTCTAATTCCTTTAAACTGAAAAATGCACAGAAAGGGCTGTCCATCACATTTACCTTTTGCATTAGCTATAGAACTCTTTGTTAATAGTATTAGATCCAATAGGAACATTAATGGTATCAAAATAAAAGAAGATTTTGAACTAAAGATTAAACTCTTTGCTGATGATATTTTACTAACAATAGGAAATATAGAGAACTCATTATAACATATAATTAGTTCTATGAGTCAGTTTGAAAGAATCTTGAACTAAAGATTTAATCATAATAAAAGTACATTATTAATTAATAAAAAAGTTCATACAAAAGTATTCTCATTTCAGTTGGAAAAACAATCAAATGAAATACCTTGGTATAACCATTATGTAGTAAAGAAATGATAGAAACTTTCAATAGGTTGTTGATAGAATTTTAAGTCTAGTTACAGATGGGAACAAATTCTTCTTTACCATGGAATAATGAATAATTCTTATTATGGGTGGTAATTCTCCATATAATATTGTTTGTCTTACAATCTTTAGCACTATCTCCACCAAAAAAAATTATGAAGAAGATAAATAATATTCCACTTACATTTTTTTGGCATCCTAATAAACTAAGAGTTTCCTTTGATTGGCACAGAAAAGGTTGGGATAATGGTGGAATAGGATTCCCTGATATTCATCTGTATGCTACTTCAACAATTGTAAAAGTTGTTCTGTTGTGGATCAATTCATAAAGAAATATTAATAGTAGATATTAAATATATCACAACCAGTCATAAACAAATAGCCCATAATAGTTTTATCTGGTTATTAAAAGATTTTTTCATAATTGGAATTATACCCTCTTCTCAAATTCCCTACTTAAATAGCATAATTTCCTCTTTCCAAAAGTTCACATATTCTAACTATTTCTGTGTTTCCAATTGCATATACAAATGCCTGCTTAAAAACTCACAGTTTTAACAAAATGCTAGTATTGAAACAACAAAGTAACTTAATTTATTGGCATCAATTCTTAAATGGTACTGATATATATATATATATATATATATATATATATACACACACACACACACTGTTGAAAATTTAAGGTCCAAACACAATTAAGATTCTGAGAAATGGTAAATTTTACAAATATTTAGAGCTTTGTGAGCAAAGGGATTAATAAAATATGGCTCCAGTGTATGTTTTGTTTTTGAGTTGGTTTTCTATTATACAGATTTTAGATTAATAAGATATTTAACCTAGTTAAGAAATTGCTCCACAGATTATTAGAAATCTTAATAAATATCAGTAATAATTCAATGAAAAATAAATCATATTTGTCACATTTGTAAAATTCTTAAGTTAGATTTCACATATTTAGACAATTCCTAATGGAAATACTCCTCAAAAATGAATAATGAAGACTTCTGTGAAGAATACAATAATATAATGTTGAATATACATATACAACTACATCTTCATTATAAATGTTCACTTGGAATTTCTTACACAGAACATTTGTCACTCCTAACAAAATTACAATTATGTAAAAATCAAATATAATAAAATGCTGGAAATGTGACTCTGAAATAATAGCTGATTGGACACATATGGTATATGAATTTGATCATCTCCCCTTTTTGTAAAGAAATTAATAACTTCATCCAAGCTGTATGGTCAGATAGATGTAATATTTCTAAACCTTTTTTAAACACCTTTATTGAATTTTCAGTTGTGTCATAGGCAAATTTACATTTACAGTCATGTAAAAGTAATCAAACTGTACTAACAGGTTCACATTTATAACCATTATACTTCACATATATTGCTATACATCATACAAACTAAGGAATATTACATACATTATTCAATTCCTGCCACTTTTTTCTTTAAACAAGATAAAGTTTTATTTAATGCTCTTATTCCTGAGATAATTCCAAAAACTCAAGTGCCTCTTCTTTGGTCTATTCTTGCAGTAGAGAACTGCATACTATAAAGATAAGAACTTCAAATATTACACATTCATATAAATCTTGGCTTAAACTTAAAGATGTGCTTGAAATATATTAATTGTTGTTGATATGTATAACTTTGATGTATCGATCTGCTGCGGACCTATGTAAATAGTTATTTGTTTTATAACTGATTTGTTTATTTATTCTTTTAAAACAAAAAATAAAAAATACATCTAAAAAAAAAAACAAGAAGAAGAGGTTCCACACGACCAATACATACAACAAAACATAGCAAAACAAGCAAAGGAAAATATAAAAGAACTACTGATTAATGCTAGGAACAAAAACAAAAAACTTTATTCGCTTCAAGCCCTCCTCACCTTGTGGGATGTAAACATTTGTATGTTGACCTAAATGTGATTAAAATCAGTGAATAGAATACCAGCTGTGTAGGGCTCTAATGTCTTACAAACATTAAGTGCAGCTAATATGCAGGAAGGAAAAAAGGTGGCAGTGTCTCAGTCTTTCTCCAGAAGAGATTCACATCAAGGCTGGCAGAGCAGCATGATGCCCTAGCGCTTCTTAATGTCTAATTGACCATCAGCAAAGATTCTTACCATATTTTAGCTAGCTACAGAATGCATTTTATGATGCAGGAATGCCATAGTGTCTGCTTATACCAGCTAAAGTCCCTCAGCATTTAACCTGATACCGTCTGTCTGGGAGATCTCAACTACCCAAGGAAACATATACCCCCACTAGTGTGCAAGCCCAAAGAATCCTAGAATTATTAACATAAATGTCCTAGACTAACTAGTCAGAGTATCCTCTAGGAAAAATATCATCCTTGACCTTTTCCTCACAAATATGGGGGAATTATGATCTATCTTTTGTGTAACATCCTTACTTGTCAGGTCCAACTACAAGACACATTTCCTACTTCTAAAATATGCCCTGGCAAATTTTAAGTCCTCCCAAACTCAGAAATCCCTAATGCTTATGCAGAAATGTACAATGCTAACTTATATCAGCATTTAGAGCATGAGCAATCTATATATTAAACCCTGATTGGAGAATTAACATTCTTCAATAGGGTGTTAATATACAGGTAATGCCTGTTGAAAAACAAGTCTTCCCCTTCACGGCAATGTATTAAGCTGCTGTGAAGCTTAGACATTTAAAAAGCAAATGACCAGGATTTCCTACTCATTAAACAGACCTGTGCTGTATAATGAGCATAAAACGAAAAGAAAAAGTAAATGAAATTGAAAAAAGAAAAGTGTGTGCACATGTGTATGATTGTGATTGCATTTGTGTTTGCTTGTGTGCATGTGTGAGATTGTAAGTGAGGATGACTGTGAGAAAGAGGTAGAGAACACACATCAAAAACTTTAAAAGTGATCAAAAAAAAAAGGTGGAGGTGTAGCTGTCCTCTTCTCTGAACATCTGTCAGTCCACTTTCTGCCCTACACCCCCAAGCTTTCACCCTGCTGAGAGTCTTATAGTTAACTGTAACTTAAACAACCGAAGAAAGATTGCCATTGCAGCTATATTTATTCCACCTGGCAATAATATCCCTGCACTTGAACTCTTTCTTGCTTGGATCTCCCAAACCATCATTTATGAAACCATTATTATAGGGAATGTTAATACTGGCTAGAATACTCTCTTTTATAACAACTCTATTGCTAGCATTAACCTATATGGCATCTCCCAACTCATCACCTACCCTACTCGTGCTAATCAAAAATCCAATACCTCTTCTACTCTGGACTGGATACTTACCTCCCTCACAAACCACTACCTTAACCCCACCATCCTCCCAGACTCACTCAGTGATCACCACCCTACCTCCATCCAGTGCCTCCTGTCCCAACCACCTAAATCCCACATCTATAAGGATTGTTGTAACCTATCTAATTTTAATCTAGAGACATTTTACCAGTCATTGCATCTATAAACTGGTCCTTCCTTTGGCAACTCCCCCTAGAGGAAGCTGTTCTTATCTCCCTCAATGCTCTAAATTCCATGGCCCCTATCAAACATATTTGATTAAAAAACATCTTTGCCCCCTGGATCCACAAAGATACTCTATCTCTCATGCAGAGGAGAGACCCCACCTGGAAAAACTGGAATAAACTCAAAACCTCCTCCAACCTCCAGCAATACAGGGAACTTTGTAATGCCACAAAAATTCAAGTCACCCAAGACAAAAAACACTTCTATCTTAACCCTCAGAGGAATCCCCACTCCAACCCCCAAAAATTCTGGAGTACCATTAATAAGCTCATACACCCAGGAAATCCAACTCCTCCCAACCCCTATCCTAATAATTCACCCCTAGAGACTGCCACTCTTCTAAACTCCTTCTTCATTTATTCCATACAAAAGCTAATCAAAACACAAAAGGAAGCCTACCAAGGCACCCCTCCCCCACTCACCAATAGCACTCTTTTCTTACTCAAACTTATCCCAGCATCCACTATAAGATCCTTACTCTTTAAACTTAAACCCTGTTCCTTTCTTCATTACCTCAAGCTCACTGCACCCTCTATTCCCTATCCAGTCTCCATACTCATCAGTCAGTCTATACAGGAAAATCTTGTCCCCCACATCTGGAAAAAGTGATTCATTATACCACTACATAAAGGAGGTAACAACACTGACTCCTCAAATGTCAGGCCAATAGCTATCCTATCTCTTCTCTCTAAGATTATTGAAAAGTGTATACACAAACAACTCACATCATATCTTATTCAAGAAAATCTTCTCACCCCTACACAACATGGCTTCCATCCTCATCATAGCACAACCTGCTATCCTTCATCTACTCTATCTCTTCTTCTCCTCTCAACAACAACCAATTTGTGTCCTGCCTTTTTCTTGACCTGTCTAAGGGTTCTAATACTGTATCCCACAATCTAATCTCCAAACTTGCTTCATTTAACCTCTCCACTGCTACCCACTGCTGGTTCTCCTCATACCTATCTAATAGAAACTAAACTGACTAGTGGCTCTCTGCTACAGCTCCTTTCCTTTGCATATTAGCTGGGGTAGCCCAAGGCTCCATTTTGGGCCCACTACCTTTCAATATTTTCACTAATGATCTCTTCCATTCCTGCCCACATGCCTCACTCATACAATACCATCATCACTACCTCAGACAACATACCCTACCTGCAATCCCTCACCCAAGACACCCTCTACCCTGTGGAATCATGGCTCACATCTAACTAACTCCTACTTAACCCCAATAAAATTAAACTACTTCTTTTCCTCCTCAAATCTCTCCATCTTGTCTTTCTTCTTTGTATATTCTCTAAATAATGCAATAATCAATGTCTATACCCACACTAAACTTCTAGGGGGTCTACACAGATGATGAAGTCAAATTTGACATCCATATGGATGGCTGGATGGTGCAGTGGTGCAGTGGTTATGTTGTCGCCTCACAGCAAGAGGTTCTCTGGTTTGATTTTCCAGTGGGGTACCTTCTGTGTGGAGTCTGCATGTCCTCCCTGTGTTTGTGTGGGTTTCCTTCAGGTACTCCGGTTTCCTCCCACATTACAAAGACATGCTCCTGGAGCATTTCTCCCCAGGCCTCTGCTGAAAACTGTCTTCTTTCCAAATCAGACTTTCCCGGTAAACAAATGTTAAATAAATAATAAAAATATAAATAACAGCATCAAAAAGACTTACCAAAAGCTAGGAATGTTCTACAGACATAAATACTTCCTAACACACAAATCTAAAATATCCCTAGCTCAAGCTTTCCTTTTACCAACACTATTATATGCCACCCCCATCTTCACAAACCTCAAAAAAAAAACTGTCATCAAAACTTGAACTAATTTAAAACAAAATAGCAAGATTTGCCAATAATCACCCCTATCACTCTCATCACTGCCTCTCCTTGAATAAACGTAACTGCCTCAAATTCCAAAATCAACTCCTTCTGCCTCAGCCTTGTCTCTCTCATTCCATTCTCAATCAGCCCCTTGGCTGTCCTTCTGTTACTAACCTTATTTCCCCTTATGTCCCTAACCATGAATTATGCATCTCTGACCAACACCTCCTCTTAATCTCAAAACCCAAAAAGTCCATATGGAAAAGTCTCAATGGTCACTCTGTTGCCTCCTTCTGGAACCACCTCCCTCCTGTCATCAGATCTATTTAAAATCCCAGCAACTTCAAACTTGCTTTAAATGAATATCTGCTCAATACCTGGACTTGTTCCTGCCAAGACCCAACTTGAATCTTTTCCTCCTCTACACCTACTTCCCCCACATCTACCTTCCCTTTTCATTCCTTCATCTACACTTCCCCAATAATTAACTTACCTCAATCTTCTATTTCCATCACTCTTATTATTCCTTTTTTCGTGCGGTAAAGTATCCTTGCATCTCTTTTTTATTGCACTGTTGTTCCTGCTCGTTCTCTCACTACACTCCTCCGCATACCTAATAATTTATTCTTTACCTGCCACTGATTATAACTTGATATTTTATGATAATTATATTCTTAGTATTCCAGGATTGCTTGCTTTATTACCATGTATAAACGAAAAACTTTATTTTTCTTCTATGTGTAATATTGTGCATTTTTAACTTCTGTTTCAACTTTCTACTTCGTTGTAACTAATTGATTCTGTACTGGAGCTTTTCTCCTCGATCTCTGCTGAAAAAGGGCCCTTGGCCCAGCAAGACTAACCTGGTTAACAAAAGGCAAATAAATAAATAAATCAGTTTCAAAAATCAGAAGGGAAATCAAGTGTGTGTGTGTGTGTGTGTGTGTGTGTGTGTGTGTGAGAGAGAGACAGACAGAGAGAATGATAGATTGAATAAGTAAGTGAGAGAGAGAGAGACACACACACACACACACGCACACATGCGCACACACACACACACACACACACACACACACACACACACACACACATAGCAATGTCTTCTTTTTTTTTTTCAAAACAGGTTTATTGTTTTAACATATAAGAGAAATATCATAACAATTTTATACAAGTAATTAAAAATAGGTATTATTATAATATTCAACAAAACAACTAAAGTATTTACGAAGACATCCACTACAATCAGATCAATTAATTAAACTAAAATACCATGCTATTGAAATTAAAATTTTTTTAACAAATTTTGTAAATTATCCCATACAATAAAATAAGATGTTTTTCTATTTGTTCTAGTCCTAATTGTGTTTATTTCCATATGGCACACTATATTCATAACATTTTTAAATTCATTGAACGAAGGAGGTGTATCTGAAATCCAATTTCTAGTTATTATTTTCCTAGCCACTGCTAGAATAGACCATAACAAGGGAAGCTTAACCTTTTTAACACTTTGAGGTACAGGTGTGTTGAATAATATAAGAGATTTAGAAATAATGAAATTATCTGTAAAAAGAGCCTGCAAAAATTCATTAATTGACTTCCAGTATTCTTTCAATTTTATACAGTCATAAAACATATGAGCCCAGTCAGCATTAATTTCTACATTACATCTCTTACATAGATTATCTTTATTATTTATTTTATTCATCATCAAAGGTGTATAAAAAGATCTATGTAAAAATTTCCATGTATATAGATTATCTTTATTATTTATTTTATTCATCATCAAAGGTGTATAAAAAGATCTATGTAAAAATTTCCATGTATAAAGTCTCCAGACAATGGAAGACGTAGTTCTATAAGCAGATTCCAATATATATTGTTTATCTTGTTGATTTGGTGGGTCCCCATTAATAGAAGTGAAATAATTCCAGTATGAATCTACACTGTAAAAGGTTTCTTGTCTGATAACTTTATGTATGTATGAAAGTTTACCTTTATCAGAAACTTTATGTTGTAAATTTAATATCAAGTAATCAATCAGTGTTGGAATAGATTCTTTAACAGTTATAGACATTAAATCTATTTTATTAATGAGATGTTGTCTAAAGGTCTGAACCTCTAACCAGCAAGTTTCTCTTAGATCAAATTCTTGTTTTAAGAAATCTAGATTTTTAACTTTATTATCAGATATCAAGTGATACCAGTACTTTAGATCATTATCTATAGCTAAATGAGTTCCTTCAGAAGTAAATGACAAAAGCATACCCTGAGTATACATTATAGGAAATACAATAAAATTCCATTCCCTATAATTAGGGTGCATGAATATAAAGTTACGATAACTAATAGCAATATTTAATGGGTAACAAACCATATGTTTAGGTGTAATAGGTGAAGTACAAAATTCCTTTAGTAACCATAACATGGAGTTATTTACAATCATATTTTACGTGTTAAGGAGATTTTCATGAAGTGTATACTAATTAGCGCCCAATAATCTTTCCATTTTGTGACATATGACTGATCTATTAATAAAGTAATAACTTTTACAATAGAAGAGATAGTATATAAATTAAAGTCTGGAAAAGAAATACCCCCTTGAGACCAGCTATTAGTATGTTTCTTTAATGCAATCCTAGGTCTATTAGGTGCCCATAAGAAATTTAACATTAGTGTGTTCAGTTTCTTGATAATTATTTTTGTAGGTGGAAGTATTATTGATTGTATTAAGTATAAAATCTTGGGGAATATTATCATTTTAATAATTGTAAGTCTCTCCTCCATAGTAAAATCATATTATTCCAGGTATTAAAAAGATTTTGTATATTAAGAAAACAGGTATTATAATTATTATATATAATAGATTTAATATCTTTAGATAGTATTATACCTAAATAAGTTATCTGACCTGAACTGGGTACATATTTAGTAAAATCACTAATGAGAATATTTTTTCGTGTATATATAGGAAGTATTTTAGTTTTTTCTTCATTGAATATTAAACCAGAAATACTTTTAAAATTCATCATGTTATCAAATAGAGACTGTATAGAAGAATTAGATCCTGCTGATGTAATTAGAACATCATCTGCAAAAAGTTGAATTTTGGATGCTGTATTTTCATTTATTTCAAAACCCTCTATGTCAGTACAGTTTCTGATCAAATTAGCCCAAGGCTCCATTACTTAAGTGAATAATAGTGGAGAAAGTGGACATCCTTGTTTTGTACCTTTAAGAATGGGTATTTTTTGTGAAACATATGTTCCTACCTTAATATAAGCCAACGTTCCTTTGTATAAATGTTCAAATAGATTTACAAATGCATCCGAGAGGTTTGTGCACTTCATTAAGGTAAACAGATAATCCCAACTTACTGAATCAAATGCTGAACTTATATCAAGACTAATAAGTGTTAAATCTTTCTTTTTCCTATTTGCAAAATCTATTAATGTTAAAGTTCTTCTTATATTATCAAAAGTATTTTTATTTACAATGAAGCCTGTCTGATCTATATCAATAATGCCGGGAATGATTGTCTTCAATCTATCAGCAAAGATATTCATAAACATTTTATAATCAACATTAAGTAATGAGATGGGCCGATATGAAGAACATCTAGTTGGATCTTTATTAGGTTTTAAAATTGGCGAAATAAATGTATATTGCCAAGATGGGGGTTATTAACTCAGTTTGGGCCAAAATAAAAACCTTATGTATTAATGAATATGTATTTTAGAAAGGATTTTATATATCTCTGGTATAATACCATCATTACCCGGTGCTTTGTTTGATTTAAGCTTATTTATTTGTGTAATAACTTCTGTATATGAAATACTCTTGTCCAATAGTTTAATCTGTTGTTTATTAAGCTTTTTATTCATATTTGTGGTTATAAACTCCTTTATTTTATCTTTAGGTTCCATGTTAATATTATTATGGTTAATTTTGTGAAAGTGATTTCTAAATTCATCTAGTATTTCTGGTATACTAGAAACATTCTTCTTTTTCCTTAGAGAAAAGATTTCTTTGATATGGTTTTGTTTATTCAACCTTTTGTTTTATTTTTAAGTCTATGTAAGTATTTGGGGCTTATTGAATAAGACAAAAACTTGTATTTCTCTAAAGTTATTTTAACTTTATGAGTTAAAATTTCTTTGTATTTCTCATTTAGTTTGTTTATTTCTTCAATAACTTTCTTGTCCATAATATTTTCTTTATTATTATGTTTATAAGAGTTTAATTTACTTTGAATATCTAACAATTCCTTATCCCAAGATTTCCTTTTATTATTATACCATCTGATACTTTGTCCATATAGATATGATTTTAAGGCATCCCAAACATAAACAATGGAGACTTCAGGAGTGTTATTTATGTCTAAAAAATGTTTTACTTCTGAAAGTATATATTCTTTATAGTCTTTTAGTTGAGTTAAGCATGCTGGTATCCTTTTGATCTGAACATTATGGGTATTTTTTATCATGAATTCAAAAACAATTGAATTATGATCAGATATAGGACATGAAATGATTTTGGAATTAATTAAATCTGTTACCATCTGGTTAGAAATAAAGACCCTATCTATTTTGAATAAGTTTTTTATCTGTTAGAAAAAAGGTGTATGGTAATGATTTTGAATCTATCTGATTATTAATATCATTCAAATGATAAGAATTAGCAAAATCCTTTAAATGTTTTGCATTAGATGTAATTCTTCTCTTTCCTATAGTGGTAGTATCACTTTCATGTAATATACAATTAAAGTCACCAGCTAAAATAATATCTCCTATAGAGAATGATATGATCTTATCAAGATGATGTTTCACTGTATTAATACCAATTCCAGGTATCCAATATACATTAATTAAAGTGTAAGTCTTCCCATTAATTTGTATTGTAACCATACAAAACATTCCTTTGTCATCCTGATAAGAATTAATGGTTTTAGGAATGGGCATACTTTTATTCCATAAAATAGCCACTCCTCTTTTTTCTGAGTGTGTTCTGAACTAACCAATACTGTATATTTGTCTGTGGCTAGTTTATCAATATCTTTTTCAAGAGATGGGTTTCTTGTAGGAAGACTAAGTTGGCCTTATGTAAATTAATGTATCTTATTAGGCTTGCCCTTTTACATGGATTATTCAATCCATTAATGTTTAAAGAAATTCCTTTTAAAGATGTCATTTGGCATTTTTAAAACTTAAGAATCTTATGATCAAAACAACAAATAACAAGATAAGTAATGTTACATCTCCTCCTTTAGGTGTACCTTTAAATATAGCTGTATTTATTGAATCTCTTATGGGATTTCGTATAGGATTCAATTTTGTTTGTAGTGACAATGAATGTACAAAATATATTGTGGATGTCAAAACTATATACAAATAACAATGAACAAGTGAAAATAATGTAAGGATTAAACCTTGCATCCAGCCTGGAGTTATAAACTCCAACTTAGAGTAGTATTTACCACTCAAGTTAACCCCTACCCTAAGCAGCAGTACGTCAGCTACCACCTTATCAATTTAATACTAGTTATATTTAACTGAAGTTAACAGTTTTCAATTCAATTATCTAGCAAGACAAGACTACACATTTGGTAAAACAGCATCATATAAACTAAAATAAACCTTTTTTTTTTTTTTTTTTTAAACTATTCATACTACTATATACATCCATGTAATATAAAACACTTGTATTCAAATAGCATTCAAATAATCTTGATGTTAGAAATCAAGAGGAGAGAAAAATAAGTTCTAACATTCATTTAAATCAAAAACTTTGGCTAATATGATTCAGACATTACATATATTAGGATGCATCTATTTTCTGTCATGTAAATACAGTTAACAGCTTCCAAAAAAAACCTTGAATTGCTTGTATATGAGCATTTACTCAAACTCATTATTGCCAATAGAATAAAATATTGTATTCATAGAAATTGTTATAAATCATACTTCATAGTTAAGTAGATTCTCAGAAACATTTATATACATATCTACATACACACACACACACACACACACACACACACACACACACATACACATGCACATACACACACACACAAACACACACACGCACACACACACACACATACACACAAACACACACACACACATACACACACACACATATACACACAGACACACACACATACATATATATATATATATATATATATATATATATATATATATATATATATATCTGATCTCACTGAGTTGTATCTTTACTGAGCACCATCTTACATTGCTGTCCCTTCAATAAATCTGTCTGCTTTATACAAAATAATGCACAGCAAACACATTTTAGTAACCAGATTTTGCAAACATGCTATACTACTGCTTTAAAATATATCACATGACAATTTCTTCCAGTATAGAGTTATAAAATTATTTATGCTTGTCAATCAGATGAATTAAATGAGTTATAGTAATGTATATGTTTGGGACATAGGTTTTAACACATATTATTAATCTGCTATTCCTGTATCTGTGATGTGTCAGTGTGATATCTAGGTCAAAGGTGAGACCAGCTGCTTTCAGCTTCTCTGTGAGAATTCTGAGAGTTGAAGCTTTTGAAGTAGCTCATGGACACTGTGCATGAGACAGCCCACATCCCAGATTGTCTCTCTTAACATTTTGGTGGGAAACTTATTAAAACTAGTGACAAACATTCATTTAGCAGTGTAAATGCATCTAAACATGACAAAACCTTCACAATGCATTCTACAGGTTATTACAGACTCTATGTAAGTGAAATCAAGCCCAAAATTATTAATAAGTAACAAAACTCAACATTTTGTCCCAACTCAACTCCTATGTGAATCTTATTATTTACTGTGTCTATATGATCAAAAGTATTTCTATATATTAATAAAGAAAAGAAAAAGAGAGTAGAAAGTAAAAGGGTGTAAGGCAGAAATAAAAAATGTAAGAGAAAGCTATAAGAAGTATAAACAATAGAATATTACTTACTGTTTATATTAATAGAGTTAAAAATAAAACATATTATTTACTATTATTTAGTTCTAATTATTATTAGTTAAAGCATGGCAGATTATTTACAAACAAGCATAAGCAGTGTAATCAAGAAAGTATAATTAGGTAGTGTCATTCCTGTATCTGTGATGTGTCAGTGTGATATCTAGATCAAAGGTGAGACTAGCTGCTTTCAGCTTCTCTGTGAGAATTCTGAGAGTTGAAGCTTTTGAAGTAGCTCATGGACACTGTGCATGAGACAGCCCACATCCCAGATTGTCTCTCTTAACATTTTGGCGGAAACTTATTAAAAACTAGTGACAAACATTCATTTAGCAGTGTAAATGCATCTAAACATGACAAAACCTTCACAATGCATTCTACAGGTTATTACAGACTCTATGTAAGTGAAATCAAGCCCAAAATTATTAATAAGTAACAAAACTCAACATATTTGTCCCAACTCAACTCCTATGCAAATCTTATTATTTACTGTGTCTATATGATCAAAAGCATTTCTATATATTAATAAAGAAAAGAAAAGAGAGTAGAAAGTAAAAGGGTGTAAGGCAGAAATAAAAAAAAAATGTAAGAGAAAGCTATAAGAAGTATATACAATAGAATATTACTTACTGTTTATATTAATAGAGTTAAAAATAAAACATAGTATTTACTATTATTTAGTTCTAATTATTATTAGTTAAAGCATGACAGATTATTTACAAACAAGCATAAGCAGTGTAATCAAGAAAGTATAATTAGGAATAGCATTTGAAGAACATATAAACTTTTTACAAGGAATAAATATGTTATTATTCTATTAATCATAATTTCATTACTCTTCTCTCCCTGCCCTCCCCCACCCTTTACCCACTACATAATCTAAATAGAATGTCATTGTTTAAACAAAGAAAAGAAGAAAAAGATAAAGGAAAAGAAAATGTATCAAATTACTGACCTTATTTTTCCTCTTCAGAAAGAGAAACAAGTTAAATCACAGCTTGCCATTAAATCTTCAGATATTTTGACTAGTTATGAAACAAAACATTTCTTTGCACACAGAGAATAACTTTGATTAAATCTTTTTCAAAATATTTGTTGCTTCTTGGAAATGCAGGAACTATATTTAAAAAGATTAATAATAAAATAAAATGATGAGAGAGAAAAAAAAACATAGTACAAATCATTTGTTTTTTAGTCTCTTCTTCTTCTCTGAAGTCTTCCACGAAGTTTCAGTTGCCAGTCTCTTTAACGAAGGACTAGCCCATTCCATTTCTTCTATTTTTTCCAAAATCTTATTTTTTTTGATAAACAGTAAAGTAGAGTCTAAATCATCGAAAATTTTAGGACCATCAGGAAGGAAGATTTTAAGCTTGGCAGGAAACAGAAGGTATGTTTTAAACTGTGCTTTTTTAAGCTCCTTATTAGTGGCAGAAAAACTTTTCTTTTAGCTAATACCATGGAAGAATAGTCATTGTCAAAACGCACAGTTGTTTCATTAATCTTAACAGGAGCTTTAGCCCAAGCAGATTTAAGAACCATCTCTTTATCAAAAGATGATAGAAATCTAACTATAACTGATCTAGGATAGTTTTTGTTAGAGTTAGTATTAGCTATAGATCTATGTGCTCTTTCGATACCAAAAGAGAATGCTTCTGGTAAATCTAAAGTTTTAGGGAGCCATGTTGTTAAAAAAGAAGTAATATTGTTACCTTCGATATTTTCTGGCAGTCCAAAAATCCTAATGTTATTGCGCCTAGATCTATTTTCCAGGTCATCCAGCTTTGTTTGTAAATGTGTATTTTGTTTCAGCAGAAACTCATTGTTGATTTCCTCTTCTTGTATTCTATTTTCCATGTCATTCACAGCTTCTTCTATGCCTGTCATCTGGATCTTCTGTTGTTGCAGGTCCATATGTAACAAGTCTATTTGTTTTGTAGTTTTTTCTATGAAAGTGTCTATTTTAGTATCCATTTTATCCATCTTAGCAGTAAGTTGCTGGACTATAATTATCAGACTGAAGTTCTTTCTTGATGCTGGAGTCTTGAGAATTTGTCTTACTGGAACTCATTTCAGACTGATAAACTGACAGGAAAATTTCCAAAGTAATTTCTGACAGGAATATTATTAAGATTTCCTTTCTTTTTTAGATATAGTTCAAGAACTATATAAAACAAACATATTTAGAAAGAAAATTACTTCAAAAATTAATTTTTTAAGTAATTAATTCCTGTCAATGTAATGAAATTGGTGGAGCTGAAGAAATCTGCTGCTATCCTGTGTTCATCCTTGGCCACGCCCCCACATAGAAATGTCTTCTGACTGCAACAGGCAGTCAAGCAGCAGGATTCCTTTAACAATAAATATGAAACTCTAATGTCTAGCATGATTAACTGACCTTATTCCTCAGTGTTTAACCAGCAAAGTATCTGTTCTACAGGACAGAAAAGAAGCAAAATTAGGTACAGTAAAGAGGAGTGGTGGAGGGCGAAGGGGGCAGTTGCAATGACTTGAGCTTTTTTTATTCATTTGATCAGAATGAAACATCAGATATGTATTCATTCAAACTTGCTGTAACTGAGTGTGTGTGCATGTGTGTGTGTGTGTGTGTGTGTGTGTGTGTGTGTGTGTGTGTGTGTGTATGTGTGCGTGTGTGCATGTCTGTGTGTGTATGGGTTTGTGTGTGCTTATATGTATATGTGATGAGTCTATATTACAAAATCAAAGTTTTAGTTAATCAAATAACTAAAACTCGATCTTGTAATATTGAAACCGTAAAATATTGAACGGCCGATTCGACCAAGGGAAGTGCTTCCCTTGGCTGTTATGTGGATTATGCCCTTTTCTCCGATTTGGAGCGATCTCAGAGTTGGTATATTTAGTTAGGGGGGGTGTGGGGGGGGCAAAGCCCCCCCCCCAATTGATTTTGGGTCTAAAGTATTTTTTTTTTGATGCAGCCAAGGGAAGCGTTTCCCTGGGTTGAAATGGCCATTTGACATTTTACAGTTTCGATATTAGAAGATCAAGCTTTAGTTATTCGATTAACTAAAGCTTTGATCTTGTAATATAGACGTTATTTGATTGATTTTGTGTGTGTGTGTGTGTGTGTGTGTGTGTGTGTGTGTGTGTGTGTGTGTGTGTGTGTGTGTGGATATATATATATATATATATATATATATATATATATATATATAAATATATATATATATATATATATATATATATATATATATATATATATATATATATATACATATATAGATATTTATGTATATGTATATATATATATATATATATATATATATATATATAAATATATATGTATACATACACACACATGCACATTAAGAAATTACATAACTTATTTTTTTGGATGTAAAATAAATAATTCCTCCATCTACAATTACATACGCTACACCAAGCTTGACTCATTTAACAGAGGAACTATTTTACAACTAAAATATATAAAAAAGTATATAATAACAAATACAGAAATATTTTAACAGACAGGCCCTTCTTCAAATGCAGTAATGTCCTCCAGGGTTTATTGGGGAAAATAATGCACTTCCAAGGCCTGTGGCATCAGGCCTCACAACACCCCTGGGCAGGTGTTAATTCCCCAGCCACACACTCTAAGCCATGCATTATTGCTTGTGCAAACAATTGCATAAAGGAGCTGAACCCAGTAGAAACAAGTGGAGGATGAAATATGAAAACAAACCTCCTTTGTGAAACCACAATATCAATAACTTTATAACAAAAGGAAGAAAATTATGGCCAAAAAATAAGCAGTGCACCATCCAGCATGTTAGAAATGCAATCATTAATTTAAATAAGCAACTCAAGAGTCTAATTAAAAACTCCAAGGCCAAATTTAAGTTAAAAATAACTAGCTAGGCCGAGGACAACACAAGGCCTTCTTCAACTATGTCCTTAATCTTAAAAGCATTGCACAGCAGTGGACTGATCTGACAGTAAATAGCACTACCTATACTATAATGCAAACAAAGAATGTGCCCTCAATTTAGAAGAAAATGATCTGAGAGAAGAGTTACTTGATTTAATAGAGATGGATAGACATATTAAGGTAAATGAAAGAAATAGACTGCAGGAGGTCAATAAAACCCAGAAAATTAGAAGTTGGATAAAACAAATGAACACAGTAATTAGGAATGTCCATACAGATTCATGCAATATAACAGAACAGAATACATTACTGTGCAGCCAAATTAATAAAATGTCCTACCACAAGAACACAGGGTGGTAAGGGTAAGGATGGGGAGACCTTGAATGCCTTTGTGGAAATATCGAATAGAGAAAACTATAAAGCAGTTAAGACAAGAAGTGTCACTGCTAGAAGAGTATATAAGAGGGAACAGATCAACAAAAATACTCAGAAAGATAGATGTGATAAAAGCAATGTGCAGTATTATAAAGGATCAGGGTACTTTTCTGTTAACGGGGAAACACTCCTTGGCAAACATAAATGTGGTAATGTGTCTCCGTAACTTTTGCCATGACTGTGTTAGTTGGTATCAGGTGATAATATCTACAGAAATATGTTTCTGGCAAGCAAGCAACCCCCCCAATCGCAATGTCTCAGGGGTGGCTTTTACGGCAAGGACGCGTCTCATTTTTCAATTGAACCTTCTAAAGACTGTGTGGTTTTCTGGCAAATCACTAATGATTGCACTTACTGAAGAATACCACACATTTGACATTGCTAAGATAGACAGTTAGCCCATTAATGGCTTTTAGGTTTATGACACCAAGATTAGAAACCTGTCCCTATTTCTTTGACCCCCTGCACATATCATTGGAGACTTTGTCCACAGTTCTTGCATTAAGAAGTTGAGCAGTAGGAGGATGAAGTGACAAGATGGGGAAAACATGTCAGTAAAACCTGATGTCATGTGATACAACCATCCATTCGGTACTGTCACAATATTCCAACTACCTAAATCTGAGCCCACACTGTAATGTTGTGAGGCATTTCTGTCCATGGGCACACACTGACAATGGGGACAAACGAGTTTGAAACGTTATATCATGAAAAAAAAAAAAAAACAGAAATGCTCCTCTTTCCAAATATGTCCAAATTTGTTAGGGTCAGTCTGTTAACATTTGTAATGCTGTGAAGCATGCATGGGGAAAAAGGCTTTGTAAAAACAGGAACATCTGCTGTAAATGTGAGCATGTGGTTAGGCTAAGATTAACGGTACTTTTCCGTAAACATTTTGCAGCAACACTTATGTTTGCTGATGAGTGTCGCCCATTAACAGAAAAGTACCAGAATCAGTATTTATCATGCACAATTGCAAATAATAAACTAAAAATATCAGCACAGGCAAAAATGCTTAGAAGATACACAGATAAATATAAAGGAAAAGTACAAAATAAGCAATTTATTGATGACCCAAGAAAGTTTTATAGAGAGCTGGGAAACAAGGAAAAAGGAACTGAAAGACCACCAAAATGAAAGAAATAGATATATTTTGGAAAAGTATTCATGAATATCCTGTGGAACATAAAGATATATAAAAGAAAGAATAAGAAGTTCAAATGTACAGGATATGAAATGGGATGAAGTAATGGCCAGAGAGACTGAAACAAAGTTAAGAAAAGCCTCTGGTTGGAAAACCCCAGAATGAGAGGCAGTACCTAACTTCTGGCTGAAAATATTAATATCTTTGCACGAAGATTTAACCATGAGTAAGAACTATTTATATGCACACCCCGAACAGACACCAACCTGGCTAGCAAGAGGAAAAACAATGCTCCTACTTAAGACTGAACCTGCAAGCTACCCTAAAAATTGTAGACCAATAACTTGCCTTTCGACAACGTATAAACTATACACTGGAATTGATGCTGACAGAGTTTATAGTAATTTAGAAGAAAACTCAATTATGACAATAGAACAAACGGGTAGTACAAGAAAGTCATATGGAAGAAAGGATCATTTACTGTTAAACAAAGTTATAGTGTAGCACTGTAAAAAGGGGAAGAATCAAGTATGGCATTGATAGTCTACAAAAAGCACTTGACAGTATCCCCACATTCATGGATAAAAGACTGCTTAAAAATATATAAGATACACACTATATTGATAAACTACATCATAGCAAACCATGAAACCACTCTGCAGTTAAGCCATGATAATGGACAAATTATTATTCCAGCGATAAACATCCAAAGGGGATTATTCCAGGGTGACTCTGTCACCGTTTCTCTTTTGGTTGCTCTCAACCCATTAAGTTGTCTGCTTAACAGATTAGGTCATGGCTATAATGTGGCTCCCAGAAAGCAACAAAGTGTAAAAACTTCTCATCTTCTCTTTGTCAATGATTTAAATCTGTATAGCTCACCAGATGAGGAAATGAAAGCACAACTGCAAATAGTCAAAACCTTTTTAGATGATATAAGAATGTCATTTGGTCTTGATAAATGTGTGAACACAACCTTTAAAGCAGGAAAGCATCAATTTGGGACAAAAATGTGATGTAAATTAACTTGAGCAGAGGAAGTGTATAAATATTTGGGAATTGATGAAAGATCAACAATAAAACATGAACAAATATGAATAAAACACACTAAGGGATATTTTAGAAGACTCAAATTAATCCTGAAAACAGCACTGACACCTAGGAGCAAAGTTCAAGCTATAAACCAATTTGCTCTTCCCATCCTAACTTACAGTTTTGGAGTGACTGACTGGCCCCAAAAGGTGTTGGATAGATTAGACAGGAAAACAAGAAGGATGTTTCATGCTCATCAAGTGATTTATAAAAATCAGTGCATACCAAGATTATATATTTCCCATTCCGAAGGAGGTATAGGCCTCCTTGAAACTGATTACATGTATAGATCAGCAATCATGGGAATGCATACATATCTGCTGACCTCACAAGACCCAAACATAGTGAAAGTCTTGAAACATGAGGAGAATAAATCATTGCGTCAAGCGGAAATGGAACTCAAACCAGAAGTAGATAAAAGTCAGACAGCAACTGAATATGAGAAAAAACAAAAAAAAAGAATATAAGGTGAAGGATCAGATGAGAAGGCAAGAAATGTGGAAAATGCATAAATATATTTGCAAGTATAGAAAGCTCCTGGAATAACCTTATGTTGATCAGGACTGAATGCAGGAATGGCTCAAGAGAGGTGAATTCAAACCAAAATATGAAAGGTTAATATTGGCAGGGGCAGCCCAAGAAAGTGGAGTATTGACTTGTTGGTTACAAAGTCCATTGAAAATGTGGGAGAAACAGACAAATATAGGTTTTGTAAAACAGAATTGGAAACATTTGCACACCTTGCTGCTGGTTATGACATACTAATGGCAGAAGGACTGTATACTGAAAGGCATAATAATGTGGCAAGATTGTTGCACTTAGGATTGTGTTAAAGTAGCTGAAAAATGCTGGAAACATGAGCGGCAAAGCATCATAGAAAATGAAGTCAAAATCACATGAGATCACCCATTACCAACAGTTCAAAAGATAGATGTGAGAAAAACAGATATAGTGGTCCATGAAAAGAAGACAAAAGTAGTGTCGATCATTGAAATTGCTACACCTAGTGACTACAGTGTCTTGTGTACAGAGAGACACAAAGTCATAAAATATTAGAATTTGCAGGCAGAAATGTGAGCAATGTGGAAGAAAGATACCCAGACAGTTCCAACAGTAGCAGGAGCAACGGGTCTTATAAAAAAGAATCTACAATCATATTTAGATACGTTACCAATACATGTAACTTTGTACAAATTGCAGGAGTCATTACTGGGCATATTGCAGGTGCTGCGAAGAAGACTTCTGGCTGACATCAAAGACTGAAACAGTACTAATTTCATGAACTTTAACCATACTTTGACTTAGAAACGGGGTCCATTCCCATCATGATATTAGAAACCCAAAAGATTTGGAGAAATTAAAAAAGCTGGGTATATAACAAACCTGCTCGGCAATAAATTCATCTCTAACTTCACACCCTCTCTCCCACCCTCAGATATCTCACAAGAAATATCAGAAAGCAAGATGCCCACAGCTATCACATAGAACCAATTCCTGGAGGCTCTGTCAAAAGTCAGAAATATTGCATCTGTAGATCTTGACAATATCCCTGCATGTGTCCTTAATAGAATAAGGCATGACTCATCCATATACCTAACTCTCCCTGTAAATAGCCTTTGTAACAAGCAAATGGAGGACTGCAGCAATCATATGTCTGCACAAGGGGGGAGGGCATCCACCAACCTGGCTAACTATTGGCCCATAATTCTGACCAGCCTCATATGTAAAGTCACGGAAAGACTTATCATGGAATTAAAAAATAAGGAAGTAGTAGACCTCCAATCACTTAACACATCCCTGTTTGTTTTCCCCAAAGCCCAGTGGATTTTTTAGATAAAAGTCACAAAAGCAATAGATGAAGGCAAGACGGTATGCATCACCTACCTGAACCTGGCCAAAGCTTTTGACACAATACGCCACCATGGATTTGTATAAAAACTTACTAAATTAGCAATAAATACCTTTGTCACCTACTGGATGCTAACTGGCTCACAGATAGAACACAGTAAGCAAAGATATAGGGGAGCTACCTCTACAAGAAGGCCAGTCACTATGCAGTCCTATTGGCCTCAGTACTGGAGCAACTCATCTTTGACACCTACTTCTCAGATGTTCATGCAAAAGTCAAAGGTCTTTGGTTGACTTTGGTTAGCAAGGAGCTCTGCCTAATATAGATTGGGATCTTGTTCCAAAGCATGGGAAGTCTCTGGGGCAAGAATCTACCCTTCCAGCATGTCCTATTTAATGTTGTGGTGAGGTTTAGATCCCTAGAGTGTGTGGCCCAAGGGGATAAGGTTTTCTTTAGGTGGAGCATGTCCATCAATTCTGGGTTCGACATGGCCTTGTATGTCAGGCAGAGATCACATTTGATTAGGCGGTATGTAACCGAGTACAACTGGAGTTTTTTTTAGTCGAGCTGCATAGGGCATCTGTTTGAGGCCATTGATCCTCTTGGTGAGGTACTTCTGTGGTCTTTCCAGCTGTTGCAGGTGTCTTTTAAGGTACATTCCAAATGGAGCATTGTACTCTTAGATGGGTCTGATGAGTGTTGTGTAGAGGGACACAATGACCTCTTTTGATCTGGATGCGAACCCTTTTGTGATTAGGTGGGCCACGTAGAAGGATTTTCTAACCACTTTGGCAATGTGATTATCAAAGGTGAGATTACTATCTACTTGGGTCCCCATATCCCTTATTCTTCCGTATTTAGGGGACTACCACCTATGTGGTAGTTTGTGGGTACTTTGTTTTTTCCAAACGGGATGACTATGCACTTTTTGGCATTTAGCATGAGGCCATGATTTTGACACCAGGTATCCATCTCAGTGAGACCCTTTTGGAGAATGTCTGTGTCAGGAATGTCTGTGTCAGCCGAAGAGTCAATTATAGCCCCTAGTTTGCAGTCATCTGTGAACTTGGTCAGCCATAGTCCTCCTGTGCTTGCCTGTACCTCTGAGAAGTATATGCCAAACAGGAGGGGTCCTAGGACTGAGCACTGAGGAACACCACTTGTAACCGGTTTAGAGACGGACCTAGCTCCCACAACTCTAACTATGTGGGTTCTGTCTGTGAGCCAGTTGTCAACCCATCTTGTGACGTAGGGGTTTATGTCCAGGCTGGTGAGCTTGTCTATAATACCAGAATGGGGAATGGTGCCGAAGGCCTTAGTAAGGTCTAGGTAGGCTGTATGTACCACCTTTCCCTCATCTATAACCTTGGTAACTGTCTCAAAAAAGTCCACCAGGTTTAGGAGGCATGATTTGCCCTTAGCAAAGCCAAAATGGGTAGGGTCCAGTGTTTGGAGGTTCCCAATGTCTCTGTTAATGAGTTCCATGATGATGCACTCCATAGCCTTGCAGACCAAGCTAGTCAGGCTTATAGGGTGATAGTTCCCAGGGTCTGTTGTGGCTCCAACTTTGTGGAGTGGAAACACCGTTGCTGTGCGCCACTCTATGGGTATGTTGCCTATGAGGAGGCTGAGTTTGAACAGTGTGTTTAGGTCAGAGGTTTGTTCATCTTTGAGCTCATGTAGGATACAGCCTGGGACACCGTCCGGTCCCATTGATGCTGAGTTTTTGGCTTTGGAGAGGGCTGTTTTAACCTGAGTGTCTGTGATTTCAGGGACTCTACATTCTTCTGGTATGGATATGGGCCCTTTTGGGGGTGAGAGGGGGGTGAAGTTTGCTCTTTACCTGTCTGCCAGGATGTTGGCGATATCGGTCGGTTCAGTGTATTTTGTGCCATTCTGCACTAACTCCAAGCAGATCTGAACATTGCCACTTAGATTCTTGACATAGCTAAAGAATGTCTTGTGGTCATCTTTGGAGTCCTTGGCAATTTTTCTTTCAAAGTTCGCCTTGGATGATTTTATGAGGGATCATAGTTTCTTGCTGATACTGATCAGGGATGTCTTCCCTTCTTAGGATTTTACTCTTTTCGTACTAGTTTCCTCCTTCTATTGTATAGCTTGTTTATGGCAAGAGTCTACCAGACTGGTTTCCTTTTCTTGGAGGACTGAGTCTTGGTTTTGCTTGGGATGGCATGATCCATGCATTCTTGTAGCTGCCCATAGAATGCATTAGTAAAGGATTTTGCAGTTTGGACAGTGTTATCCTTCAGCATGGGGGCTTTGAAACGTTCCACCTTGGTCTTAAGTAACATGAAATTTGCTTTGTAAAAGTTTTTCATGGTGGCTTTCTTGTCCGGGGGGTGGGGGTGGAATATGGATATCCAAAGTGATTTGTTTATGGTCAGATCTAACCAGCGAGGGGTTGACCTCTGTTATGGAGCACCGGTCGCTCATGTTGGTGATGACCAGGTCCAATATGTTGTCACCTCTGGTGGGAGTGTTGACCAGTTGAACCAGGGTGTTTTGAGTTTATAAATTCTAGGAAAAGATGGGCAACGGAGTTAGTACTTGAGTACTTCTCCCAGTTAATGTTTGGGTAATTGAAATCACCCAATATTAGGATGTTCGATGAGACAACGAACTGTTATACAACTAGGGAATGCTGATCCTCTGTGTCTTGACATGCCAACCTCAAAGCAAGGTCACAACAAAAATGGAAAAATGGATGAAACTAGCCAAAATAAAATAAAAATTGTGTTTATTGTCCAAAAAGTTAAGCGCTTTCAGTCGCTACAATGCGAGCTTCATCAGAACACCATTAAAATGTTGCAATAGCGTTTAAATAAACTCACTGGTGCCAAAATGCGTGATGTTAAAGCAACATACACACAGTGTACTCAAGAATGGGTATGAGTTCCTTAGTGCCCATAGTAACATAAATGATGCATAGTGTCATAAAAAATGATGCATATTATCATAAAAATACTAAATATAATTCTGTAAACTAATACACTGACAAAGATTTGTCTGTAAACTTATTACACATAAAATATAATATAGTAATCTTTGTAAATCAAAATAAATAAATAAATAAAAATCCAAATGAGTATAAACAAATAATTAACTTATTTTCAACATCGGCTTAATTGTGATGTAATCATTGAGCCCTGGTGTACTAGAAGCATCTGTGTAAAGATGCCACCAGATTTCTTTATATGACAGTATACCCTTAAAATCTCCCCCTCTTGGGTCAATATGAACACTATCTATAATTGCAAATTTAAAATAGTGTCTGTCCCTACACTTCTTGATATGCCTGTATAAAATGTTGTTTTCTTCCTTGGTCTTAATACTATATAAATGTGCATATATACGTTTATTTAATTTTCTCTCTGTCTTTCCTATATAGAATCCAGGACAGACCATACACTTAGCTAAATAAATCACCAGTTTGGTGTTACAATTACCATGTAAAAACTTAATATTTGTATCATTAACATTTTCTAAAGTAATGCTCCCCACCTCTAAAATAGCATGACATTGCTTACAATTGCCGCACTTTGTAGTGTGTCTATAAGTGCAAACCTTGATGACACAAGTTCTCTCTAAAATATTAGGGTGTTAGGACCTTTATGTTTCCCAGTGTTTCCAGAAATGCGGAATGGGGGTCATGGGACATGGGGGGTGATCTATAGCAAGCTACAATTTGAATTGCAGTTTTGCCTATTGTTAGTTGCATGTGGATGATCTCTGAGGCATCTTGCTGTGCCACTAACCTGGAGGTGTGGGTATCCTTGATGAATATGGATATACCCCCACCTTTTGTATATCGGGTTGGGTTCTGTGGCTGAAATGTATGGTATGAGTTGTAGCCTGGTAGTGCTGGGGTGTTCTCTGGAGCCTTAAACCAGGTTTGCTGTTACTGCACATATATCGATTTTCTCCATACTGAGGAGTGCCTTGAGTGCATGCATTTTGAGGTTTAGACTTCTGGCATTTAGTAGCATTACCCTCAGTTTTCTTTCACTTGTGCTATTTACGGTGGTGGGTTGTCTTTTGAGCCTTGCCTACAAAAGGCACTATGGGGTTGGCAAGTATTTGAAAGCCTAAGGGTGACAGGTGCAAACCATCTGTAGCGAAGCAGAGTGGATTGTTGAGCATGTCATCCCAGGCAGACAGACACTGGATCCCTTGGTTCCCCCTTGAATGACACCAGAAATGTAGCCAATTGTTGAAATCAGGAATTTTTTCTTTATACCATGCTATCATTCTTGGTGAGGGCAGGATGCTACTCATGATCAGGGTCATACTGGCCTGGGCTACATGATCAGAGAGCTCTTCCATGTCTCTTTTCATGTAGTCCAGGGAGGTACGGCTCAGGTCACTCACACCAACATGGACAATGACAGAGTCATATTTGTACTTGTTCTGGAGTGACCTGAGTGCTTGTGTTATGTGGCGGATCCTGGCACCCAACAGGCAGCTAACAGTAACCTTCTCCTTGTTCAGCCTAGTGAGTGGGACATCAGTGTGCCTGACTATAGAGTCTCTTATTACTCGTATGTTGGGTATGTTATTTTGCCTTAAGGGCTGTGATTGCATGGCACACTGGTTTTGTGAAGTATGTGTTTCATGGTTTGTGTTGTGGGGTGGAGGTTGCTTGGATGTTTGCTTTGGAGGTCTCTGTAGGTTTTGCAGATTTTTATTTAGAGCCTCCGAGTATGTTTCCATGTATTTATGTGTGTTTTTTGCCAGTGCTGCTTTAATGGGTCTATGTAAGACTGGTGGTGTGATGCAAGTATTTCCCTTCTCCTCTTGACTGTCTGATCCAGTCTTGGGTTGAGAGATCTTAGCCTCTAGTTTGGCTGTATAACTGCATTTCTCGCATGTATTAGTGTTTGGTGGTAGGAGCAGGGGGTTGTCTGTGTACATGAGGCAGTTGTAACATTGCCTCAAAATGCCCAGATTCACCAGTTGGACTGGAGAGTACACCTGAAACTGCCCTTTGGACATGCCTGGATAGGTACAGTGAACTGTTTTACTGGATGGCTGGTAAGGTCAAAAAGAGAGCCTTGTCCTTCTGTACAGTACAAGAGGGTCTAGTGCTAGGATTTATAAGTGCTTGCTATAAGTTTTGAGCAAGCGCCGGGCTGAGAAAATGAATGGCTTGAGTGCTTAAGTTGAAAGTTTGTCTAGTTCCAAGGGAAAAATTGAAGAGGAGACTTTGTGGAGCCAGGAATAGTTTTATCCTAGCTAACCGGTGCTGCCCGGCACACAAAACCGGGCAAATATGGTATTTATAGCAGGGAAATGAAAGAGACAGAAATTAGCCCAAAATCCAAAATGGCCAATAAACTACTAAATTCTGGGCTGAAACCACTCCTCCAGTGTCAGATAGGTTGCTCAAAGCTCCCTTCTCTCACAGGTGAACAGAAAAACTTTCTTATATCTATTTTCAGAAAATAAAGCAGATATACTCAGAAAAACAATTTAAAAGCACAGAAAAAGGATAATTATTGTTATATATCGCAGATCAGAGTTGTAGTCAATGCCCCCAGTAGTAATGTAGGAAGAAACACAAATACAGTAAAAGCAGATTATATATATATATATGTATATATATATATATATATATATATATATATATATATATATATATAACAATAGAAAACAAACAAACTGATTTAAACAAGTTACTTAATTAACCAGAAAAAAGCTCAAAACTGAGCCCTGTTCCAGCAGTCTTCAATCAGACAAGTTCTAACTGCACACCCCTGCTTACTAGGGTGAAGGGGAACCTTCTCCAAAAAAAGATGGCCTGGATCAGTGCCTCAAGTTATACAAACAAAGCTAGATTCAGCAGGCCTGAATCTGGTCTATGCTACAGCAACAAGGCGCACCAATTTCAGAAAGAAACAGTTTAAATAAGCAGTCACAATAAGCCTGTGACCAGAAAGTCCCAGCTCAAAAGGGCAGAATCCAGCCTCTCCTCCCACAAGAGTGCAGACCACAAACTTTCCTAATGTATAATAACTGGCCTGAAGCCCAAGTTCTTAAGCCAGAACTAATACACTTTTAGAATAGCAGATACTGGGCCTTCAATCAGCAATTCCCAGCCTAGAAGGATGTAAGCTACCTGCCCTGCCACAACAGTGCAGACCACAAACCTTCTTAATGTAAAACAGCCTGTATGAAGCCCAAGTGCTTAAACCAAAAGACTTAAAATAACAGTTACAATTTAATCAGGCTATGACCAAACAGTAATAAATACAGCAGAATAAATAAAATTGAGTACTTTTAAGAAAAGCAAAATAAAGTAGGAGGAAGCAGAAATACAGTAAAAGCAAATGAATAAAGTGACATTTTTTTAAGGTGGAACAAGAGAGGAAGGAAGAACCTAAGTGGGCTGGCCTTCTCAAATCTTCTCTCTGTATTAAGTAGAGTGAACACTAGTCTCAGAATATGATCTCACTGTACTCAGTTAAGTGAGCAAATGAGATGGACCCAGGAGGAGTGTTCTAATACAGACTTACAGGAGGGGCGGGCAATTCCAGAGCCACCAACACTAATACCAACACAAGAACAGGGAGGGTGGGTGGAGAACTAACTGCAGAGAGACACACAGCACACTGTTCAGTAACACACAATTAGGAAACAGAAAAAAATTAAAATACAGTACTTTTAAAACTGTAAGTTTGTACTTAACAAAAGACTATAATTCACTACTGCAAGTTTCACTTAGCTTCATCTTGTAATGCAGATGTTTGTAGTCAAGTAAGTCTCTCAAGAGTTGAGCATAAAATGATTTCTCAAACTTTGTGGCTAGCAGTTAAAGTACAGAGGAATCCCTCTAGGCTATTAAATATCAGATAACAAAGAAGTAATACCAACACCCCCTCTATAGCAAATTAATTGCAGAGAGACACATAGCACACTGTTCAGAAACACACATTTAGGAAACAAAAAAAAATGAAAATACAGTACTTTTAAAACTGCGAGTTTGTATTTAACAAAGGACTAAAATTCACTACTGCAAGTTTCACTTAGCTTCAGTTTGTAATGCAGATGTTTGTAGCCAAGCAAGTCTCTCAGGAGTTGAGCATAACAATCTACTTCATGGCTAATTAACATTATTTCCCCAATGGATAGCCACATAAGCATGTAGATCTACTAGCAAAAGGCCCTAGGTGCTGAGGCTCCCAGTAGTAGGAAATCTCAGCACTAGGGTAATCTATGAATGAGAAAGGCTTACCATGAGTGGAAGCTGTTTGTGTTAAGATTTCCCACTCTCAATATTCCTGTGACGATGTGAGGTATTGCCATCTGTACCAGGGAGCATAGGGCAGTGTATGTGTGACATAGCTGGAGTTTTGTAAATATTTTGTGCCACTTCATTATCACACTGACATGTACAGATGCTTGTGTTAAAAATATATCAACAGTGTTATTATAACTGATTAAATGCATATGTTTAAACAAAGAATTCTGGAAGGGAAGAGTACACATTTTTGAAATTATTCTGTGATGTCAAATATTGCAACAAATCTTCACACAGCACTGAATGTGTATTGTACCAAAGTCAGTTGATAAAATGTGGTATCATTCTATAACCATCACTGAGAGGATGGAACTCTCACAGCAGTTTGTTTTGTTTTCTTTTCTTTGGAACCTGATATAAAGATCTATGACAGTTATCACAGTCAGTTGAGTTAGTAGTTCAGTTCAGTTGGTTGGAAGCTCATCGCCTTGCCTTTTGGAAGCAAGTATCTCAGTATCTAATCTTGCCTTGCTGTATTAATTAAGTTAGCTAAGGAACATTTATCCTTTAGACAGTCAGGAAATACAGTGATATTAGCTAAGGAGTGTTTTTCTGCATCTGTTTGAATTGGTCCAACTGTGTTATTTTTATTTCTCCTGTGAATGAAACTCTGGTGTTTATTGTACTTGGATATTTAGTATTCTCATGTTTTTTTTCTATTTTAGTATTTATTATTAAATATTTTTTATACCTTTCATTGTGGCTGGTCTTTTAGAGATTACTTTTAACATCTTGAGAGTACTTGTGTTTATTTTAGTGATGCCGTGGCCACTCTGAAAAGCCTTGCTGCTTTGGTAACACTCCACCATTTATATTAGTATTAATTTTAATCAGTATAATTGGATATCATTGTGAGAGCCTGAGAGTAGTTGACTAGTGGCAGCAGGGTTACCATATAGTCTGGGCAGAAGTGGTACATCTGTATCAGCCTTTCCCAGGAGTGTGGAGTGTGTTTATATGAAAATTAAATACCCAGGTGTGAGTGTGTCATCTACTTGGAAATGGGACACAGTGCTCTAAAGTAAGTCTTGTTTGAGTTCTGGAGAAACAGAGAGTCCATTCCCAGGTATGGAGCATGTCCCCTATGTGCTCTTGGGGGAAACTGTGCTTGATGCAGAGAGCTGCATTTGAAAATACTGTGTAAATCCACTCCTGTTTTTAGTGACCATCTCTCACCAGTGTCAGTGGTGAGGATTGAGGCTCCTTGATTGCTGGCCCAGGGTAGGGAGGCCACCACAAAGCCTTTCCAGTCACAGACACTATGTTGCAACCTATGTAATAGCTAAATACTGTATGTATAAGAATAACAGTTATTTTCTACTTCTATATGTTCATAGGAGGTTACTAGGCTAATAGCCCTGGGGCCTTTATAAGCTTAGCCATGTAAAAACTGAATATCCTTATTGACCACGTTTAGATGGTCATTGTTAGCAGAGTGATGCTCTGATCAGTAATGATTGCACCTATCCATGAGAGACACAGGTGCCACCCTCCCCCCCAGGATGAATTTGCAGTCACCCATCCAGTTGTCAAGGTTATGTTTGAATAGAGTCATTGAGGAGCTCTGCTTCACATGGAGTGGGAGCTTATTCTGAGGAGCAGTAATCAATGGGAGATATATCTGTCTGTCCAGCATGTTCTGTTGATGTCACATGCTAGAATGAGATCTTTGGAGTGAGTTAGTCTTGTTCCATTTGATTTACAGATGTGCAGCAATTCTATTAGGGTTGGATCCAAGATTGCTCTGTAGGACAGGCACAGGTCTCCTCTCAGTAGCCTGTATGATACAGAGTATGGTGACAGGGCTTTTATTTTTTCCACATACATCATGTTTTGGAGGCCCTGGATTCTTTTGGTAAGAAATCTCTGTAGTCTATCTATTTGCTGTGGATGTCTAGTGAGGTACATGCAGAAGGGAGCATTGTACTCGATTAGTGGGTCTGATAAGGATTGAGTACAGTGGAGCTATAAACTCCCTGGTTATGGATGCAATGCCCTTATTTATGAGATGCAGAATGTAGAATGCCTTTTTACCACTACAAACACATGATGATCGAAGTTTACATTGCTATTAACCTGTGCTCCTAAGTCTTGCACCACTGAGTTTGTGCTTAGAGGAGTGTTATCCACATCATAATTAGCAGGGGCTCCTTCTTTGCCAAAGGAGATAATTAGGCAGTTTTTTGTTGAGTTTTAGTCTATGTTTTTGACACCAATCATTTGTCTGCATCAGCCCTTTCTGTAATATGTTAACATTGTTGGGACTCCATGAATACACCCACTTTTGCAGTCATCTGCAAACTTGGTAAGCCACAGGCCATCTACCTTAACCTGGATTCCATAATAATAGATTCCAAACAGTAGAGGGGCCCTGCACAGATCCTTGCTGTACCCCTCTAGTAACTGGTCTACTGGTGGAGGTGGACTCCCCAACTTTGACAGTGTGCATTCTGTCAGTGAGCCAGTTTTCTACCCATCTAGTAATGTATGGGTTGATCCTATGTTGAGAGAGTTTCTCCATGATACCTGAATGTGGCATTGTGCCAAAAGTCTTGGCTAAATCAAGATAGGCAGTGGGTACCATTTTGCCTTCATCCAGGGCTTTGGTGACATTTTCAAAGAAGTCCACAAGGTTTAATAAACAAGATCTACCCTTGATGAAGCCAAATTGGATCAGGTCAAATGTCTGAAGGCTACCTATGTCCTTGTAGATAAGGTCCATGATGATTATTTCCACAACCTTGCAGATAAGTCTGTTTAGGCTTATGAGTCAATAGTTCCAAGAGTCTGTTGATGGACCTCCTTTGTGAAAGGGGAATTACAGTTGCTGTTCTCCATTCTGCCAGGACAAAGTCAGTTTTCATGCTATGGTTAAAGAGAGTGCCAGCTGGTTCTGCTAGGTCTTATTTTAGATTGTTGAGTAAGCGATCTTGGGTGTTATCTAGTCCCATAGAGGCTGTGTTTTTGACCTTTGAGAGAGCTTGTGTGTCCTGTTCTTTGGTGATACTCAGTAGAGGACTGGTGCTGGGAAGGATTTGGGGTATGTCTGGTGGGGACAGGGGGGATGAAGTTATCTCCAAACCTGTTGGCTAGCAGGTTGGCAATTTCCTTTGGTTTCTCCCTTTTAATTTCTCCAAATCGTTTGGGTTTCTAATACCATGATGGGAATGGATTCCATTCCTAAGTCAAAGTATGATTAAAGTTCATGAAACTGGTATTGTTCCAATCTTTGATGTCAGCCAGAAGTGCTCTTCTCAGCACCCGCAATGTGCTCAGTAATGACTCCTTCTGCAATTTGTATGGAGTTACATGTATAGGTAACAGAGCTAAATTCAATTGTAGATTCTTTTTTATAAGACCCATTGCTCCTACTACTATTGGAACTGTCTGGGTGGCTTTCTTACACATTGCTCTCATTTCTGCCTACAAATCCTGATATTATATGACTTTGTGTCTCTCTGTATTAAAGACACTGTAGTCACTGGGTGTAGTGATTTAAATGATCAATGCTACGTTTGTCTTCTTTTCATGGACCACTATATCTTGTTTTCTCACATATATCTCTTGAATTGTTATAATGGGTGATCCCATGTAATATAGACTTCATCATTTTCCTCTGATGCTTTGTGGCTCATGTTTCCAGTGTTTTTCAGCTACTTCAATATTATAATGTTTGCACAATCCCCAATGCAACAGTCTTGCCACATTATTATGCCTTTCAATATACAGTCCTTCTACCATTAATATATCGCAATCAGCAACAAGGTCTGCAACAGTTTTCAGTTCTGTTTTACAAAACCTACATTTGTCTGTTTCTCCCACATGTTCAATGGACTTTGCAAACCAGCGTGTACGTAGCACACTATCTTAGCCCACCAATATTAACCTTTCATCTTTTGGTTTGAATTTGCCTCTCCTTAACCATTTTTGCATTCGATCTTGATCAACATGAGGTTCTTCCAGGATTTTTCTTTACTTGCAACTATATTTATGCATTGTCCACATTTCTTGCCTTCTCAGATTATCCTTCACATTATATTCTTTCTTTTGTTATTTGGCACATTTGGTTGCTGCCTGATTTTTATCTCCTTCTTGTTTGATTTCCATTCCCATTTGATGCCGATATGCTTCTGCTAGACTAAGAAAGGAAGTCATCTTATTCGCCTCGGGTTTCAAAACTTTCACTATGTTTGGGCCTTGTGAGGTCAGCAAATATGTATGCAGTCCCATGATTGCAGATCTGTACATGTAATTAATTTCAAGGAGGCCCATACCTCCTTTGGAACAAGGCATATATAATCTTGGTATACAGTGATTTTTATAAATCATTCGATGAGCATGAAGCATCCTTCTAGTTTTCCTGTATAATCTATCCAACACCTTTTGAGGACAGTCAGTCACTCCAAAACTGTAAGCTAGGACAGGAAGAGCAAATTGGTTTATAGCTTGAATTTTGTTCCTAGATGTCAACTCTGTTTTCAGGATTAATTTAAGTCTTCTAAAATATTCCTTACTAAGTTTTATTCACAGCTGTTCATGTTTTATTGTTGATCCATCATCAATTCCCAAATATTTATGCACTCCCTCTTTCTTAAGTTTTTTATATCACATTCTTGTCCCAAACTGATGTTTTCTTGGTGCTGCAACTTTCCTACTTTAAAGGTTGCTTTTGCACATTTATCACGACCACTTGACATTCATATATCATCTGAAAAAGTTTTGACTACTAGCAGTTGTGCTTTAAGTTCCTCATCTGATGAGCTATACAGTTTTAAATAATCAAAAAAGAGAAGATGAGAAGTCTTTACACTTTGTTGCTTTCTGGGAGCCATATTATAGCCATGACCTAATCTGTTAAGTAGACAGCTTAACGGCTAAGGGCAAGGCAAAAGAGCAACAGTGACAGAGAGTCACCCTGGAATACCTCCCTTTGAATTGTTATCCCTGCAATAATAATTTGTTTTTTATCATGGCTTAACTGCAAAGTAATTTGCCACTGTTTCATGGTTGTTGTGATGCAGTTTTATCAGTGTAGGGTGTATCTTATATGTTTTTAAGCACTCTTTTATCCATGAATGTAGGATACTGTCAAATGCTTTTTTATAGTCAATCCATGCCATACTTGATTCTTCTCCTTTTTTTTTTCAAAACAGGTTTATTGTTTTAACATATAAGAGAAATATCATAACAATTTTATACAAGTAATTAAAAATAGGTATTATTATAATATTCAACAAAACAACTAAAGTATTTACAAAGACATCCACTACAATCAGATCAATTAATTAAACTAAAATACCATGTTATTGAAATTAAAATTTTTTTAACAAATTTTGTAAATTATCCCATACAATATAATAAGATGTTTTTCTATCTGTTCTTGTCCTAATTGTGTTTATTTCCATATGGCACACTATATTCATAACATTTTTAAATTCATTGAATGAAGGAGGTGTATCTGAAATCCAATTTCTAGTTATTATTTTCCTAGCCACTGCTAGAATAGACCATAACAAGGGAAGCTTAACCTTTTTAACACTTTGAGGTACAGGTGTGTTTAATAATATAAGAGATTTAGAAATAATGAAATTATCTGTAAAAAGAGCCTGCAAAAATTCATTAATTGACTTCCAGTATTCTTTCAATTTTATACAGTCATAAAACATATGAGCCCAGTCAGCATTAATTTCTACATTACATCTCTTACATAAATTATTTTTATTATTTATTTTATTCATCATCAAAGGTGTATAAAAAGATCTATGTAAAAATTTCCATGTATAAAGTCTCCAGACAATGGAAGACGTAGTTCTATAAGCAGATTCCAATATATATTGTTTATCTTGATTTGGTGGGTCCCCATTAATAGAAGTGAAATAATTCCAGTATGAATCTACACTGTAAAAAGTTTCTTGTCTGATAATTTTATGTATGTATGAAAGTTTACCTTTATCAGAAATTTTATGTTGTAAATTTAATATCAAGTAATCAATCAGTGTTGGAATAGATTATTTAACTGTTATAGACATTAGATCTATTTTATTAATGAGATGTTGTCTAAAGGTCTGAACCTCTAACCAGCAAGTTTCTCTTAGATCAAATTCTTGTTTTAAGAAATCTAGATTTTAACTTTATTATCAGATATCAACTGATACCAGTACTTTAGATCATTATCTATAGTTAAATGAGTTCCTTCAGAAGTAGATGACAAAAGCATACCCTGAGTATACACTATAGGAATACAATAAAATTCCATTCCCTATACTTAGGGTGCATGAATATAAAGTTACGATAACTAATAATAATATTTAATGGGTAACAAACCATATGTTTAGGTGTAATAGGTGAAGTACAAAATTCCTTTAGTAACCATAACATGGAGTTATTTACAATCATATTTTTATGTGTTAAGGAGATTTTCATGAAGTGCATACTAATTAGCTCCCAATAATCTTTCCATTTTGTGACATATGACTGATCTATTAATAAAGTAATAACTTTTACAATAGAAGAGATAGTATATAAATTAAAGTCTGGAAAAGAAATACCCCCTTGAGACCAGCTATTAGTATGTTTCTTTAATGCAATCCTAGGTCTATTAGGTGCCCATAGGAAATTTAACATTAGTGTATTCAGTTTCTTGATAATTATTTTTGTAGGTGGAAGTATTATTGATTGTATTAAGTATAAAATCTTGGGGAATATTATCATTTTAATAATTGTAAGTCTCTCCTCCATAGTAAAAAACATATTATTCCAGGTATTAAAAAGATTTTGTATATTAAGAAAACAGGTATTATAATTATTATATATAATAGATTTAATATTTTTAGATAGTATTATACCTAAATAAGTTATCTGACCTGAATTGGGTACATATTTAGTAAAATCACTAATGAGAATATTTTTTCGTGTATATATAGGTAGTATTTTAGTTTTTTCTTCATTGAATATTAAACCAGAAATACTTATAAAATTCATCATTTTATCAAATAGAGACTGCATAGAAGAATTAGATCCTGCTGATGTAATTAGAACATCATCTGCAAAAGTTGAATTTTGGATGTTGTATTTTCATCTATTTCAAAACCCTCTATGTCAGTACTGTTTCTGATCAAATTAGCCCAAGGCTCCATTACTAAAGTGAATAATAGTGGAGAAAGTGGACATCCTTGTTTTGTACCTTTAAGAATGGGTATTTTTGTGAAACATATGTTCCTACCTTAATATAAGCCAACGTTCCTTTGTATAAATGCTCAATTAGATTTACAAATGCATCTGAGAAGTTTGTGCACTTCATTAAGGTAAACAGATAGTCCCAACTTACTGAATCAAATGCTGAACTTATATCAAGACTAATAAGTGTTAAATCTTTCTTTTTCCTATTTGCAAAATCTATTAATGTTAAAGTTCTTCTTATATTATCAAAAGTATTTCTATTTACAATGAAGCCTGTCTGATCTATATCTATAATGCCGGGAATGATTGTCTTCAATCTATCAGCAAAGATACTCATAAACATTTTATAATCAACATTAAGTAATGAGATGGGCCGATATGAAGAACATCTAGTTGGATCTTTATTAGGTTTTAAAATTGGCGAAATAAATGTATATTACCAAGATGGGGGGGGGTTATTAACTCAGATTGGGCCAAAATAAAAACCTTATGTATTAATGAATATGTACTTTTAGAAAGGATTTTATATATCTCTGGTATAATACCATCCTTACCCGATGCTTTGTTTGATTTAAGCTTATTTATTTGTGTAATAACTTCTGTATATGAAATACTCTTGTCCAATAGTTTAATCTGTTGTTTATTAAGCTTTTTATTCATGTTTGTGGTTATAAACTCCTTTATTTTATCTTTAGGTTCCATGTTAATGTTATTATGGTTAATTTTGTGAAAGTGATTTCTAAATTCATCTAGTATTTCTGGTATACTAGAAACATTCTTCTTTTTCCTTAGAGAAAAGATTTCTTTGATATGGTTTTGTTTATTCAACCTTTTGTTTTATTTTTAAGTCTATGTAAGTATTTGGAGCTTATTGAATAAGACAAAACTTGTATTTCTCTAAAGTTATTTTAACTTTATGAGTTAAAATTTCTTTGTATTTCTCATTTAGTTTGTTTATTTCTTCAATAACTTTCTTGTCCATAATATTTTCTTTATTATTATGTTTATAAGAGTCTAATTTACTTTGAATATCTAACAATTCCTTATCCCAAGATTTCCTTTTATTATTATACCATCTGATACTTTGTCCATATAGATATGATTTTAAGGCATCCCAAACATAAACAATGGAGACTTCAGGAGTATTATTTATGTCTAAAAATGTTTTACTTCTGAAAGTATATATTCTTTATAGTCTTTTAGTTGAGTTAAGTATGCTGGTATCCTTTTGATCTGAACATTATGAGTATTTTTATCATGAATTCAAAACAATTGAATTATGATCAGATATAGGACATGAAATGATTTTGGAATTAATTAAATCTGTTACCATCTGGTTAGAAATAAAGACCCTATCTATTTTTGAATAAGTTTTGTATCTGTTAGAAAAAAAGGTGTATGGTAATGACTTTGAATCTATCTGATTATTAATATCATTCAAATGATAAGAATTAGCAAAATCATTTAAATGTTTTGCATTAGATGTAATTCTTCTTTTCCCTATAGTGGTAGTATCACTTTCATGTAGTATACAATTAAAGTCACCAGCTAAAATAATATCTCCTATAGAGAATGATATGATCTTATCAAGATGATGTTTCACTGTATTAATACCAATTCCAATATACATTAATTAAAGTGTAAGTCTTCCCATTAATTTGTATTGTAACCATACAAAACATTCCTTTGTCATCCTGATAAGACTTAATGGTTTTAGGAATGGGCATACTTTTATTCCATAAAATAGCCACTCCTCTTTTTTCTGAGTGTGCTCTGAACTAACCAATACTGTATATTTGTTTGTGGCTAGTTTATCAATATCTTTTTTCAAGAGATGGGTTTCTTGCAGGAAGACTAAGTTGGCCTTATGTAAATTAATGTATCTTATTAGGCTTGCCCTTTTACATGGATTATTCAATCCATTAATGTTTAAAGAAATTCCTTTTAAAGATGTCATTTGGCATTTTTAAAACTTAAGAATCTTATGATCAAAATAACAAATAACAAGATAAGTAATGTTACATCTCCTCCTTTAGGTGTACCTTTAAATATAGCTGTATTTATTGAATCTCTTATGGGATTTCGTATAGGATTCAATTTTGTTTGTAGTGACAATGAATGTACAAAATATATTGTGGATGTCAAAACTATATACAAATAACAATGAACAAGTGAAAATAATGTAAGGATTAAACCCTGCATCCAGCCTGGAGTTATAAACTCCAACTTAGAGTAGTATTTACCACTCAAGTTAACCCCCTACCCTAAGCAGCAGTACCTTAGCTACCACCTTATCAATTTAATACTAGTTATATTTAACTGAGGTTAACAGTTTTCAGTTCAATTATCTAGCAAGACAAGACTACACATTTGGTAAAACAGCATCATATAAATTAAAATAAACCTTTTTTTTTTTTTTTTTTTTTTTAACTGTTCATACTACTATATACATCCATGTAATATAAAACACTTGTATTCAAATAGCATTCAAATAATCTTGATGTTAGAAATCAAGAGGAGAGAAATATAGGTTCTAACATTCATTTAAATCAAAAACTTTGGCTAATATGATTCAGGCATTACATATATTAAGATGCATCTATTTTCTGTCATGTAAATGCAATTAACAGCTTCCAAAAAAACCTTGAATTGCTTGTATATGAGCATTTACTCAAACTCATTATTGTCAATAGAATAAAGTATTATATTCATAGAAATTGTTATAAATCATACTGCATAGTTATGCAGATTCTCAGAAACACATATACATATATACATACACACACACACACATATATATATATATATATATATATATATACATACACACACACACACACACAAACACACATATATATATATATATATATATATATATATATATATATACACACACACACACACACACACACACACATATACATATATATATATATATATATATATATACACACACACACACACACACACACACACACACACACACAGACACACACACACACACACACACACACACACACACACACACACACACACACACACACACACACACACACACACACACACACACACATATATATATATATCTGATCTCACTGAGTTATGTCCTTACTGAGCACTATCTTACTTGCTGTCCCTACAATAAATCTGTCTGCTTTATACAAAATAATGCACAGCAAACACATTTTAGTAACCAGATTTTACAACCATGCTATACTACTGCTTTAAAATATATCACATGACAATTTCTTCCAGTATAGAGTTATAAAATTATTTATGCTTGTCAATCAGATGAATTAAATGAGTTATAGTAATGTATATGTTTGGAACATAAGTTTTTAACACAGATTATTAAGCTACTGTTAAGTAGATTTTCAAAAACACTTGAATAAATGTTTCATTTTCTATGCCTTCTAAAATAAGACATTTACTTACTACAAGAAACTGTATCATTTAAACTCATTATAACTGACATATTTTATGAATTATAACATAGATATTTAAGTAATTATATAAAATAACTCACATTTAGATGTTAAAGTGTTCATTTTCCTTCACATAGTCACATTTGTATAATTTCTATTTCCTGGTAGAGTGTCATTGCTGAATCTGTGATGTGTCAGTGTGATATCTAGGTCAAAGGTGAGACTAGCTGCTTTCAGCTTCTCTGTGAGAATTCTGAGAGTTGAAGCTTTTGAAGTAGCTCATGGACACTGTGCATGAGACAGCTCACATCCCAGATTGTCTCTCTTAACATTTTGGCGGGAAACTTATTAAAAACTAGTGACAAACATTCATTTAACAGTGTAAATGCATCTAAACATGACAAAACCTTCACAATGTATTTTACAGGTTATTACAGCCTCTATGTAAGTGAAATTAAGCCCAAAATTATTAATAAGTAATAAAACTCAATATTTTTGTCCCAACTCAATTTTTATGCAAATCTTATTATTTACTGTGTCTATATGATCAAAAGCATTTCTATATATTAATAAAGAAAAGAAAAAGAGAGTAGAAAGTAAAAGGGTGTAAGGCAGAAATAAAAAAATGTAAGAGAAAGCTATAAGAAGTATATACAATGAAATATTACTTACTGTTTATATTAATAGAGTTAAAAATAAAACATATTATTTACTATTATTTAGTTCTAATTATTATTAGTTAAAGCATGACAGATTATTTACAAACAAGCATAAGCAGTGTAATCAATAAAGTATAATTAGGAATAGCATTTGAAGAACATATAAACTTTTTACAAGGAATAAATATGTTATTATTCTATTAATCATATTTTCATTACTCTTCTCTCCCTGCCTTCCCCCACCCTTCACCCGCTACATAATCTAAATAGAATGTCATTGTTTAAACAAAGAAAAGAAGAAAAGGAGAAGAAAAAATAAAAAGATAAAGAAAAAATGTATCAAATTACTAACCTTACTTCTCCTTTTCAGAAAGAGAAACAAGTTGAATCACAACTTGCCATTAAATCTCCAGATATTTTGACTAGTTATGAAACAAAACATTTCTTTGCACACAGAGAATAACTTTGATTAAATCTTTTTCAAAATATTTGTTGCTTCTTGGAAATGCAGGAACTATATTTAAAAAGATTAATAATGAAATAAAATGATGAGAGAAAAAACCTAGAACAAATCATTTGTTTTTAGTCTCTTCTTCTTCTCTGAAGTCTTCCACGAAGTTTCAGTTGCCAGTCTCTTTAATGAAGGACTAGCCCATTCCATTTCTTCTATTTTATCCAAAATCTTATTTTTTTTGATAAACAATAAAGCAGAGTCTAAGTCATCGAAAATTTTAGGACCATCAGGAAGGAAGATTTTAAGCTTGGCAGGAAACAGAAGGTATGTTTTAAACTGTGCTTTTTAAGCTCCCTTATTAGTGGCAGAAAAACTTTTCTTTTAGCTATTACCATAGAAGAATAGTCATTGTCAAAATGCACAGTTGTCTCATTAATCTTAACAGGAGCTTTAGCCCAAGCAGATTTAAGAACCATCTCTTTATCAAAAGATGATAAAAATCTAACTATAACTGATCTAGGATAGTTTTGTTAGAGTTAGTATTAGCTATAGATCTATGTGCTCTTTCGATACCAAAGAGAATGCTTCTGGTAAGTCTAAAGTTTTAGGGAGCCATGTTGTTAAAAAAGAAGTAATATTGTTACCTTCAATATTTTCTGGCAGTCCAAAAATCCTAATGTTATTGCGCCTAGATCTATTTTCCAGGTCATCCAGCTTTGTTTGTAAATGTGTATTTTGTTTCAGAAGAAACTCAATGTTGATTTCCTCTTCTTGTATTCTATTTTCCATGTCATTCACAGCTTCTTCTATGCCTGTCATCTGGATCTTCTGTTGTTGCAGGTCTATATGTAACAAGTCTATTTGTTTTGTAATTTTTTCTATGAAGGTGTCTATTTTAGTATCCATTTTATCCATCTTAGCAGTAAGTTGCTGGATTATAATTATCAGAGACTGAAGTTCTTTCTTGATGCTGGAGTCTTGAGAATTTGTCTTACTGGAACTCATTTCAGACTGATAAACTGACAGGAAAATTTCCAAAGTGATTTCTGACAGGAATATTGTTAAGATTTCCTTTCTTTTTTAGATATAGTTCAAGAACTATATAAAACAAACATATTTAGAAAGAAAATTACTTCAAAAATTAATTTTTTAAGTAATTAATTCCTGTCAGTGTAATGAAATTGGTGGAGCTGAAGAAATCTGCTGCTATCCTGTGTTCATCCTTGGCCACGCCCCCGATTCTTCTCCTTTTTTACAGTACTCCAGTATGACTATTTAACAACACATGATCCTATGTTCCATATGACTTTCCTTTATTGCCCTTTTGTTCTACTGCCATAATATGACTTTCCTTTATTGCCCTTTTGTTCTATTGCCATAACTGAGTTTTCTTCTAAATGACTATAAACCTTGACGGCATCAATTCCAATGTATATTTTATGTTATCAGTAGGTAAGTTATTGGTCTATAATTTTTAGGGTAGCTTGCAGGTTCACTCTTAAGTAGGAGCATTGTTTTTCCTGTTGTTAGCCAGGTTGGTGTCTGTTCAGGTTGCGCATATAAATAGTTCTTACTCATGGCTAAATCTTCATGTAAAGATGTTAATACTTTTAACCAGAAGTTAGGTACTGCATGTTGGCCTGGGGTTTTCCAGTTAGAGGCTCTTCTTAACTTTGTTTCAATCTCTCTAGCTGTTACTTTATCCCATTTCATATCCTGTACATTTGAACTTTTTATTCTTTCTTTTACTTCTTCTATCCATTTAGCATCTTTGTTTTGTTCCACAGGATCTTCATAAATACTTCTCCAAAATGTTTCAATTTCTTCTTTTTTGATGGTCTTTCAGTTCTTTTTACCTTGTTTCTTAATTCTGTGTAAAACATTTTGGGTCATCAAATTGCGTATTTTGTACTTTTCCTTTATATTTATCTGTGTATCTTCTAAGTTTTTCTGCTTGTGCTGATATTTTTAGTTTATTGTTTGCAATAGCGCATGATAAATCGTGATCCGTTATAATACTGAGCATTGTTTTTATCACGTCTATCTTTCTAAGTATTTTTGTTGATCTGTTCCGTCTTCTATTTCTATACTCTTCTAACAGCGACACTTCTTTTTTTAATTGCTTTATAGTTTTCTCTATTCAACACTTCCATGATGGCATTCAATTTTTCACCTTCCTTTCCCTTACTACCCTGTGTTCTTGTGGTAGAATTTATCTGTTATTAATTTAGCTGCACAGTAATATATCCTGTTTACTTCTGTTATATCGCATGTCTCTCTATGGACAGTCCTAATTACTGTGTTTATTAGTTTTATCAAACATCTAACTTTTTGGGTTTTATTGACCTTCTGCAGTCTATATTACCGTGTTTATTACTTTTATCAAACATCTAACTTTTTGGGTTTTATTGACCTTCGGCAGTCTATTTCTTTCATTTATCTTATTATGTCTATCTCTATTAAATCAAGCAACTCTTCTCTGAGCTCATTTTCTTCTAAACTGAGGGCACATTTCTGTTCTCCATTTCCTGCCAGCATTCTATAGAAAGTTCTATACCATCTTCCTGTGGCACATTCTCTTCAATTTCATTCTGTGTCATCCATTGCTCTGTCATATGGGAATTCACTAGCCTATCATTCCTCAACATTGACCGCGTCTGAGTTGCCTTGCTGTCCAGCTTCAAGCAAACATTTATACTGGTTTCCTGTAAAAGGCTCCAAAATATCTTAATATGGCAACTGATCTGTTGCTTCCTATTCCACTGGTTTCTCCTTAGTTTGGATGTCCATTGCTCTATCCTCCGGTGACGTTTTCTGAATTAGATTTTCTACACTGAATCCTTCACTCAAAAGATACTCCATAACCTCAGTTTCTATTTCTTTAACTTCTCCATTACTAAACTTCACTTCTATGTTCTCTTTCTCTTCTTATTGTTTGTATTGTTAAGTTTTCCATGTCTGGATTTCTTTGACTGTATTTCTCTTCAAATATACTTGGTGCCGCTCTTTTTGTATTGATTATGTTTTCTTTCTCCTTTGCATAAATATTACACCATATTAAATCTCTTTTTCTTTTCCATGTCCATATTTCTTCTTCAGATGTATCCTGGTCTTCCTGTTTCTCCATACTTTGGGGATTTGTTCCATCATGCTGTGATGTAACCAGTGTTAGACCTTCTACACCAAATCCTTCACTTCACAGGCATTCCATAACTTCAACTTCTATTTTTTTTAACTTCTACTTTACTAATCTTCGTTTCTACATTCCCTTTTTATGATATTATTTTTTAATGTAACATTTTCCATATCTGGATGCCTTTGCCTGTATTTCTCTTCAAATATCTTTGGGGATGCCTTTTTTTGTATTGATTAATTTGGCTTTCAATTTTTCATAAATATTGTATCATATCAAATCTCTCTTTCCCATGTCCACTTTTCATTTTTATACTTTTCAAAAATCTCTAGATTTTCTTGTTTACATTTTCGCACTTCTTCAGATTCTTCTTTTTCCAAACAGATCAAAGTTTCTTGGTCTGTATAATGTTTTTCACAAATCCATTCTATTAATGAATACAATTTTTTTATTTGAAACTTCCGATGGATTTTTTTGTGGAAATATTTTTCTTTCCTCTAATTTCTCTCATAATCTTTTTGTATATCTTGTGTCTGGAAATTCTGGGCTTTTTGCATAATAGTAACAATACATATCTCTATCATCTTTATGGCTCTTATTTGGCCTATCAGTTTTTGTGATTTTTGAGGACTGCTACTTCCTTCAACAACTGGGGGGGGGGGCATCCTCTCCTTGGGCCTGGCCTGGCCCCATTGTAGGAATGTTTCCGTACTTTGAGGATTCTACACTGTAATTTTTTCCAGTCCTGGCACCTGTGCACCTCCCTGGATTGGGCACTGTTTTATCCTGAACCATCTTGGAAGCATGTATCCCCTCCATCTGGAAAATTTCCCATGTTATTTCTCTTCACAAAGGGTGTAATTCCACTGACCTATCAAATTACTGGCCTATTGCCATTCTGTCACCTCTGGCTAAAATTATGGAACAATGTATCCATAAGCAACTCTTACACTACCTCAGTCTGAACAATCTCCTAGCCCCCTCTCAGCATGGATTTAGACCCCACCATAGTACAACCTCAGCCCTTCTTTCCTTCTCTCATACAGTAAATCAAAATCGTAATAATAACAAGCTCTCCTCTACCCTCTTTCTTGACCTATCCAAGGCGTTTGACATGGTAAATCATCAGCTACTCCTGCGGACACTAAAAACTCTCGCTATAGATAACCTGGCAATTCGCTGGTTTCATTCCTAACTAAGTGGCAGACAACAAGCTCTACTATGGAAGGATAGCCTATCCTCCCGATTGCCAATCACCCTTGGAGTGCCTTAAGGGTCTATACTAGGACCTTTCCTATTTTCCATCTTCATTAATGATCCCTATACAGTCATGCCCAAAGCAACCTGCATTCAATATGCAGATGACTCTACCCAAATGTGTTCTGCTATCTCCCCGATAGACTTACAGACTTTATCCCAAAATACCTTTAACAAAGTTGAAATCTGGCTCACTCATTGGCACCTTCTATTAAATCCAAATAAAACAAAACTGTTACTCTCCACCCTCACTCAGAAAGTCCCTTTGCCATCATTTACCATAACATCTAACAATGGCACCACAATTTCCCCAGAACCTGCTACTAAACTATTAGGTGTAATAGTCGACAATGACCTTAAGTTTGATGCTCACATCGATTGAACGATTAAAACAGTCAATAAGAAACTCTGCTCTTTACATAGGATTAAGCCATTCCTAACCTCAACTGCTAGGACAGTGATTGCCCAAACACATTTACTATCAACCCTTCTTTATGCCTCCCCAATTTATACAAACTTATGTAAACCTGACCTCAATAAACTCAATAGCTGCTATAATAATACTGCCAGATTTACCATAGGTTCAGCATATAGAACACACCACTGACTTAACCTACAATCCCTAGGCTGGCTAGAGTTACCCTCTCAACTTCAGTATAACCAATTAATAGTTGCTCACAGAGTCCTCTACCAGCCAGAAAGCATGCCCATACTCAAAAATAAATCACCCCCTACAGTAGCCTAAAAACACTCCACTCTTCTAATAAAATGCTAATACAAACTGTTAAATCCAATAACTTAGCTGGTGAGTCATTAACCTGCTGAACTTACAGCAGTCCACTCCATAACCCAATTTAAAATGTCTCTCAAAACACACCTAACAATTCATTGGTTGTGCCCCTGTACAAACCCAGACTAACCTACTCAGTATTCAGTTTGTATTACTATATTCGCTGTCTACTTGTAGAAACTGTTTTATAATAAGTCTAAAACATCAGCTGTCTCACTTCAAATGTATTGCACTGCTGAATGATATGCTACTTTGCTCAGCTTTGTACTGCTAAAAATGTATGTGTACTAGTATGAGGATTAATAACTGTAAAGTTTTTATGTACGTATTCCAACAGATCTGGAACATGTATCTATATGTAATTGTATAAAAAACTATAACTGTTAAGTCTTCTGTATCTATGTACATGTGGAGCTTTTCTCCCCGGGTCTCTGCTAAAAATGGACCTGTCTCCAGTCAGAATTTCCCGGTGAACAAATGTAAAATAAATAAAATAAAATAAAATAATTTGTGACCTACTTCTGTCCATGATATATGCTATATAAAATACAGTCTATACATCTGTGTTGGCTTGATGAGATTTTTGTGAAAAAAAAAGTGTCCACTTCGTGAAGGTACTTATCAAGACTTAAGGATGAATTCAATTTCAGCAATACCACTCTCCTTTGCTAGCTGACTTATCATCTCTCCATTCTGACCCATTCGGGGTTCAGTGTGAGTGGTACCATTTACTATAAGTCCGGCATACAGCTGGCCATTCCCTCTTAGGTTACAGATGCAGCTGAAGAATGCCTTGTGATTGCCTTTAGACAGAGACACTAATTTAAACTCATTGCTAGCTTTAGATGACTTAACAAGATATCTAGTTTGCTTATTCAAGCTGCAGAGGATATTCTTCCTCTTTTAGGTTAGTTCCCTCCTGTTCTTAGATATCAATTTCCTTCTTTTGTTGTATAACTTGTTTATAATTACAGTCCACCAGGGTGACTTGTTCTTTCAGGAAGACCTGGTTTTGTTCCTGTTAGGTATAGCCAAGCCAATGCATTTGTGTAAGTGGCTATATAGGGCAACTATGTATTCCTCAGCACAGGAGATGTTATTGTCTGTGTTGGTAGGGGCTTCGAAACTTTTTATACCATCACTTAATAGGCAATAGTTAGCTTGGTAGAAATGATTCCATTTTTTTTTAGTCCTGTGGGGGTGTCAGGTTTGATCTTTACTTCAAATGAGACATATTTATGATTTGACTTTACTAGGGAGGGCAACACACAGGGGATAGTGCAGTGACCCCCCTCCATGTTGGTGAGCACTAGGTCCAGGACATTTCAACCCCTTGTAATGGTCAGGAGGAACTGTTCCAGGGCAATTAAATTAAAAAAGTGCGGGAACCTCATAGCAATCATGTTTGTGCTCATGTACATCTCCCAGTCAATGGCGGGATAGTTGAAATCTCTCATGACCAGAGTATTTAGCTGTATATTGAGTGACTCTAGCAAGTTCAGGTAGGTGATGTGCTTCTCCTGGTTCATGGTGGGGATCCTGTAACTAGCAATGATATGGATGGGAATTTTCTCCATAGCTGCTTGGTCCTGGCGTAACTGCAGAAAGTCATACTGTTTCACCTGTCTTGAGGTGTATTTGGATTTGATGAATATGGATACACCTCCACCTTTGGTTCTTTCACTCTCATTTTAGTGTCTGAATGTGTGAAAGGCATTGTAGTCTTGTATGGCCAGGGTGCTCTCAACAGCCTTGAACCAAGTCTCTGTGACTACACAAACGTCAGCATATTCCAAGGTGATGAGTGCTTCCAGGGAGTGCAGTTTACTGTTTAAGCTGCTAGCATTAAGCAGCATGACCTTGTGTTTTAGTGGATTTCTTCACACTGCAAGTTTTGTTGTTTAGACATTGCCTTAAAAAGTCCATATGGAGGAGGCAACATCTTTGCCAATGTTCTAAAGCCTTGAGGAGATGAGTGAAGGCCATCTCTGGCAAAGCAGTGTGGACTGTCAACCATGTCTTCCCAGGCAGACAGATACTGGATCCCCCTGAAGTGACACCAGAACTAAGCCAGTTATTGAAATCAATCATATTTTGTCTGTATTGTGGCATCATCCTCGGTGAAGGTAGAAAGTTGCTTAGGCCAAGGGACATACCTGACAGGGGCACATAATCTGAGAGTTTGGTCATCTCTCTCTTCATATAGTCCAGAGAGGTACATCTCAAGTAATTTACAGCAAAATGTACTATGACGGACTCTTAATGGTAATTGTTGCTGAGTGACTTGAGTGTGTGCGTGATTTGATTGATCCTAGCACCTGACAGGCAGCTAGACGTGACCTTCTCGTTGTTCAACCTGGTGAGGGGGACAGCTATGTGTCTCACTATTGAGTCTCCTATAACCAGAGCATTTGGTTTTGAGGTGTCTTTCCTTTGGGGCTTAACTGCTGAGACACTGATATGTGTGTTGTGTGTTGTGGTGGATTCTGTTCACGTACCAGTATGTGTATGTTTGCACTTGAAAGGTCTCTAGTCTTTTGGTAGGCTCTTAGTGAGTACCTCCGCATATGTGGGTTTATGTGTCTTGACCTTCTCTTGTGTGAGATTTAAGGTGTGTGTGCTGACAATCTGTTTTATGTCTTGCTTGTATTGTGAGAGGACGGATTCTAGTTTCATAGTGTAGCCACATCTCTCACATACTGTATTTGCTTGCTTTAGGAGCAAGTGGTTGTCAGTGTACACGAGGCAATTGCTAAATTGCCTCAGGATGCCCATGTCAGTCAGGTTGGCTGGAGAAATGGTAGGAAACTGTCCATCCATTATGGTGGGAATATATTATAGTGACTAGTGGGGATGGATAGGATGGACAAGGATTTGCTTGTAAGACCATCAAGGGTGGCTATCCTGTGGACTTCTAAGGGTGGAAAACTACTACAATGCCTTACAAAGTGCAGCTTGGTTGCTCACTGGCTAGCAATGTGCAACTGCATTAATCACAGAGAGGCAGTGGAGGCAAGAAAGGTTTACTAGCAGGTATCAAGGGAAAACTTTTGTTTCCAAGCCTTTGTGTCTATACATGGCAGAGCCAAACCCTGCTGCATAGTGTGCAACTATACGCAAGCATGGTGCTTAAATACAAACAAAATTAAACAGTTGTAACTCTAACTAGCCAATGGGAGAGCTCAAAACTGAGCCTTCCACTAACAATCTCCAACTCAGATTTGTCCTGGGATGCACACTTCTGCCATAAGGGTGCAGGAGGGTCTTCCTAATGTAGGATGGCTGGATTTAGAGATCAATACAGCCAAACAGCCTAGATTCAGCAGATCTGAATCTAGCCTATGCTATGAGATACAGTAGTACAAGGATATCAAAGTGCAAGAAACAACAATCAAAGCAGCAACAAAATTAAAAAAAAAATGAAATAGCAATTCAGCAGAAAACAGTTGAAAAAGTGCAATGCATGCTTTAAATACACTTATTTTTTGTAGATTGCAGTGGATGCCTCTGATTTAGTTCAGACTCACTCCAGGTCTCTGGCTAAGTCACCAAACTTGGAGCAGCCCCAACAAAACCATGCAAACACTGTGCTTAAATACAAATGAAATCAGTTCTAACTCATGTTTTGTAAGTGCTTACTGAAACAGTGTACTGATGGTGATTTTATAACAGATGTCTTGAAAGTCATTGGCATATTGAAGTGCAAGCCAGCCATGGCTTTGCTTTAAACTGAACAGCATTTATGAAATCATCTCAACGATAAAAAAACAAAACCAACTGTTACACAAGGAGGAGCCAGGGATCTGCACACCAAATTCGAAAATCCATAAAAAATGTCCAAACCAAGTAAGTAAACTTGTACTCAACGTTTATTTAAGCCACGAAGTCTCTGTTTAGCTTTTTGTTGGTGACTCCTCACCAACTTCCTCAGAACAGGAAATAAACACATTCAACACATCCTGTTTAAATACTACAATATAACTCCCTACTTTTGCCACACTGCCACCTGTGGTCGGAATACAACATTTCAATATATTAAAAAGAACATACAAAAAGACATAAGACTATTTAAAAACATATGTAAATATAAAACACTCCCTTAACATTATAAGATTAAAAAACAATAAGTCAATAGCCAACAGGCTTGACTTGGGGAAAAAGAAACCAGAAATATGTATTAAAAAAATAAAATAAATAATTCACTTCATGGTAAATAAATTGGACCCATAATGGAAAATACATATGCAAAAATTTTTTTTAAAAACAAAGGCTACTGAAAAACATGTATCATAATTTTGCACATTAACGTATAAAATAGTAAATCTACCTTATCAAACTTTTCAATTTCAAAACACAGGAAATTGACAACAAGTTATTCAAGCCTGGAAAATGGTATGCTTCCAACCTCAATTGCCAAAGCAATTCTCTGAGTTCCAACAAATAGGAAACAGCCCCCCCCCTGTTATCATGCACAACCTGATCAATCACTGTAAAGCTAAACCCATGCCCCGCACACTCGCTAATGTGTTTAGCAAGTGCATTAGCCATTTTTTCTTACTTAATGGCATATAGATGTTCATATAGGCACTCATGCAGTTTCTGGTCAGTTTTCCCTATATAGAAAGCCGGACATGAAGAACACTGGGCCAGGTAAACCACATGTGTGCTGGCACAGTTGAATCTCCCCTGGATTTTGTACTTTCTCTCTCTGATCACAAAATAAGTTCCCGCTTTCACGTGTTGGCAGTATCTGCACATATTGCATTTGAACATGCCCGAACGTGCCTGGGTAGGTCTAGGTTTCTTTTCAAGGATGCTTTTTAAGTTGGAACTTCTCTTGTAAATAACTTGAGGATTTAACCCTAAAACTGAAGGAACTTGATTGTCTGGTGTAAGTAAACACCAATTCTTCATAATAATAGAAGCAATAGCCCCCGCATCCAAACTGTAAGTAGTGATGAAGCTGCAGGCATAAGTAGATCTAGTCTGGGTATCGTCGACCAACACACCTTGATCTGCAATAGACTAGCCCAAAATGGGGAGATATACCCCATTCTCCCTCTTGCGACTAACCTCATTACAGAGGTCTGAAATCAGATGGCCGGGATAACCTCTATTCAAAAAGAGGTCTCTGATAAACTCACATTCCTTTAAGAAATCACTGTCCCATGTCACCATC